>NW_023458555.1:20500429-20502392 GCF_013731165.1 Rhagoletis pomonella | reverse complement strand
GCATACCAGAATTTTTTCTAAAGATTCTGATTAAAAAGTTTGAAATTTGGGTGAAAAATTGCAAAATTTTTTTAATTTTTATACAAAGTCTAAAATCTGAATTTATATGGTGTTTGTTGTATAGCCAGCTAGGCTTTTATACGAAAATAATAAACATTAAATAAACAAAAGACAAATAGCCAAAACTGGTCAAAATATCGCACTCCTATTATTTTGTGGACAACTGTATATGAGTTCTTTAAAAATAAGACTTCCGTTGAATCTCTATTTAAACATAAAATTACACGTAGAGTAGCTGAATTTTTCACCAAAAGACATAGTCTAGTTGAGGCTCTAAATAAAACCATAACATTGTTTCTGTGTTAATAAAAAGGGATAAAAATGGTCAAGTGTCGATGACATAAAATTTTCGCAGTGAAGTGAATATGATGTAACACAACTCACTATGTACATTAGGGTAGTCCAAAATTTCATGTGAAAAAGTAAAGTCGGAATTTTTATGCTCTCACCCCCTAGGATTGTTGTATACCGAAAAAAAAATACCCCTTTATCATGGTAACTATATTTATAGATCCACCAAAACCCCTAGAAAATGCAAGAAAATGCAATGAGGGTATAAATAAAAAATCTTTAGTATTAAAAAATGGTTGAACAAAAAATTTGGTATTATTATTGGAAGTCTTCTGAAGGGAACCACCGTTTTCCGATCGAAATATTGATTTTCAATAATTCCATACCATTTCCACAAAAAGTTGTTGGAGCGCTTTAAGCGACATCAAAATATTCTTTGATTCCAAAATAAATAATAATAGTGGTATATTTTTTCAATATAGAACAATCCTAGGGGGGAGAGCATTAAAATTCCGGCTTTACTTATTTTGGACCACCCTACATTGTACATAGTATATCCGAATGAGATAGTAGTGAACACCACTATATAGATACATACATATTTACGTATGCAAGTTTAAGTAGTATGCAGATACATATGTATTTGAATGTTTTTGTATTTGACAAAGTTTGACATATTGTGGCATCGATTTCCGTTGCATTTTAATTAAATGGAAGTACGTATTTGCATTTGCATAAAGCAAATATATGCACATATTTTACATGTTCATGTGTTGTAGTACAAAAGTACGGAAATAGTTATTAAATCAATAAAGTATGTAAATAAAAACCCCTTAGGGGTTGCATTTAAATGAGAGTAGTGCTTACATTTTTGAATTAAACTTTTTACTACGACAAATGTATTTGCATACTCACAAAAATACAAAAAAAAAAATATTAAAATTTACAATAAAAAAAAAATTATATTTATAAAGTGTATTAGCAAACTCTTCATAGCATGGCAAGCAAATAAAACTGAAGCCACAAATACATGAATATAGTTCACAAAACCATGTTGTTCCATGTCAATCACAGAACCACAAATCAGAAAATGAAACATGCGAGAAGGAAAATTAAATTCATACCGCAATAATAAGTAATATTTGACATATGTAAGTATGTAAGTATGTAAGTACATAATGTATGCGTAAGTCTGATTTTTTCCGTATATAAAAGTCAACTCATAATCATCGAAAAATCGCTGTTGTGTGATCACAAATGTGACTAAATGAAAATATGCAATCATATCTAGTAAATAGAACATTGTACATGTATAATGTCTCCATATAACATGCGATAAAAAACAGGATGCACTAAAATATGGTAAAGTTTGTGCTATTTACATGAAAGGCAACATATATGAAAAATGTTGTAAATACGGGGAGAAGAAATGCCAATTAGGATGAAATTTTGAATAGATATGAATTTAATTTTTATTAAGTGCATGCTCCACAATTATTGGTATTGATCCTGATTTTATCACACAAATGGAAGATTCTACATTTCGGAACCCGTAAATTTTAGATTTCAAATCACTTCAAGCTGCGGGAATCATTAATCGAAACTGGTACAT
>NW_023458555.1:20474999-20500329 GCF_013731165.1 Rhagoletis pomonella | reverse complement strand
CCACTTAGGCGGCACAGTCTTTCTACAGCTTTATGGAAATTTAATTTGAGTTGATTGATTCCGTGAACCAAAAAGCTTGATAAGAATCCGTAAAAAATAGTTATGGTGACGTTGGGGTAAAATTGCACCTTATACTTGTATTAACCACATCCCTAGCTCTTTATCTGAAACAAACTATATTTTTCTCTCTTTAAAAGGAGCTCTATTCAGACCTTAATAGTACAAAAAATATCCGAGCTATTGTTCAGCTTGTATGACCGGAAAATATAACAAAGTGAATTTTTTAAAAAAAATTTTTGAGTTTGTCATATCCTTGAAGTTTCAAAGGTCTTTTAAAAACATCCTGGCCTCAAACAGGAAACCTAAAAATCCAGTTTTATTTTATTTTTCCCCTAGTATCGTAAGCATAATGCTTAGTGTGTTTTGAATTTGTTTTTTGTTTTTGGAAAGACACATAACTTTTTACTCAACACAAATATTTTGAATTCAGCGTGTCGCAACATGCTTGTTGTAATTGTATATACTTGTATATGGGACTTAGGTCGGTGTTACGCAGACGAATTTTGTGTTTGGCAAACAAAGGTAGCAGTTTTTAAATCGACTAACTTTTCTTTTGAGTTGTGCTCCCCCCTCTCATACCCGTAGGATGCTTGCACACAATATATATTCGGATAAACAAGAAAGCGAGTTGATGTAAATGTAGCATATCTCATATTAATTTTATTAATTTTTAAAACTTCTTTACACACTCAGATAAAACATTCCATATTACAAATGTATGTCACTTAGTGTTATAAAAGGCATCAGTTTTGCTAGAACGTTTATAAAATAAATAAGTACATACATACATGCCTACATATGTACATGCGCAACTAATTACAAACAAAACCGAGTAAAATCAAATAAGTTCCGAAATTATTACACTTCGTAAATTATATGAGCATCGCAAATAAAATATTTCTATTTGTTTGTGGTTTTACTGCCTTTTTTTCGCCAGCTATGTAAATTTTATTGTTTTTTTCTTTGCGCGTAAATTTACCGCAAATCAGTGGAAATTAGGAAATTACATACCTTTGACCGGGCCGTTGTAATTATGCGCAAAAGTGAGACGAGTAATTAAATGATTGTGGCAACAAGTAAAAAATAATTAATTTCTATAAGCGGTTGCTCATTTGGCAAATGGCTGTTGAACTTGTTTGGATTTGAACTTTGTTTTTGGATTTTTTTTTTGGTCAGTTACAGTACTTTAAACAAGAAAGCAATCATATTTTATGCATGAAATAATTTTAATGGCAAGGAGGCTATGCTCAAAAACGTGCGAGAATGTGCATTGGGGTGGTCCAAAGTCGAAACTGTAATGCTCTCTGAAATCAGAAAATATTTAGAGGTCGCTCAAAGTTGTCCATGTATTTTATGTTGGAAACAAGTGGTAAAGAATTCTTGAAAATCAATATTTTTCGATCGCAAAACTTTGGTTCACTTCAGGGGACTTCCAATAAACATACCCAATTGTTTATTTAGCAGTTTTTTAATACTAAAGATTTTTATTTATCCCTCATTGCATTTGGCATTTTCTGGCGGTTTTGGTGTACCCACAAAATATAGTTACTATAGAAATCTCTCATCGACCGAGCTTGTGTAAACTCTTGGCCTCTCGCACATAAGGACCACAGAGCGCGATGAAGAATCTCATCCTCCAAAGGTGGACACTCTTGTCACCAAGGGGTGTCAAATCTTCCTTTCCCCTAATCCAGGGTCTAATGCATGTCCGAGGCAATTAAACGGTTTTCAGTCGCTAAAAACCTCCAAAAGTCTGCGATCGGCAGAAAATGCCGACGACTTACCAAAGAAGCCTTAATCCTCCGGATGTAATACCCCGCCTAACTTTCCACCACCGCTGATGGACACGAGGCACCCGTAGGTGAATTTGGCGGGTGAAAATTGGCAGTCTGTTCTTGTTCTTTTTTAACGCTAAGGACTTTTTATAAAGATAACTTTATGCTTTAACGACTTAAGCTGACTGCTTTCTTGTTGAAAGCACTGTACATGAAAAAAAAAATCATATACGTTTAATGTGCCACTCAGTATGTTTTCTTTCTCCATAGCTTCATTTAAAAATGCTTGCTTTATTGGAAACATTTAATTTTATGTATTTATGTATGTATTTTTTTTTTTAATAACAGAAGACTTTTTTACTATGTATTTGTGTCTATATGCCAGCTATAATTAAAAAATAAAGAAAATATAAGGGGTTAAATTTAAATTTTTCGATATTTTAAAATACTAGTGTCTTATGAACTACATAAACAATAAAAAAAATAATGGTGTCAAAATAAAGACAATTATTTTATCTTTCGGTTTATGTATAAAATGTATCTGCTTTTTTATATCTTTGTCATAGTACTTTTACTTAGCAGAATTCTCTTTTCTGTGTGGCTATAGAAGAGGCACCCCTGTTTGAATGAGCTGAATATGTGTAAAATAACCACTTGCTTGTAAATCCATTTATATTTTTTATTATCAGTGAATTCATAGGACTTAAAAGCAAATCATAATAAAGTTTGAATATCGATTAAAAGGTAATCAATTTTACTTTCCAAAGAATACAAATTTCTTTAGCATTAATTAAGCACTTTTTTCGAAAAAGGTTATTTTATAAAAAAATTGTGAAAATTTTTTAGTTTTCTTTACTTTGACATCATTACTTTTTTATCGGTTATGTTGTAGTCTATTAGATATTAATATTTTAAAATATCGAAAAATTTAAATTCAACCAATTATTTATTTTTTTACTCGCGTCTGGTAATTTTGTTTTAGTTGAAGTAAGTGTTTAAAGTACTATCGAACTGCATTTTTAGTCTTTTCACATCTACATGGTTGGTATACTCAATGTGTGGCGTGAAGTTTTGAAACAAATTAAACTTAAATTCGAATGCAATATAATTTTAATACTCAAAATAAATTTTTCCTAGCTAACATATTATTAAATTAGTTTATATTTTATTTTGCAATATTAAAAAAAAAAATTGCAAGGAATCTTAAATTAAAAAATTATGGTAACACTGTTCGGACGCTACTTTGAGCGAAACAGCTGATTTAAAATTTGGTATGAGTACGAGTGGTGTTTATAGACTCTTTCTAAGTGTATGTGAAGTTGGCATACGGTATGACGCAAAAAAACAAAAAACAAACTGTTCTGAGTACATTTTCAATAGTTCTAGAGTTTCTGAGAAGGTAAAAGGAAGTTCTGCAAAATTATGCAGCAAAAAACGTTTTTTTTTCCAAAAGGTGGAAAAAGTGGAATGTGTGAAGAAAATAAAAATTTAAAGTGTTCTGAGTAGCTTTTCAATATTTCTAGAGTTCCCAAGAAGGAAAAAGAAAGTTCTGCAAAATTACACCGAATACACCGCTAGAGCTCTTAAAAAGCTATTCAGAACACTTTTTAAAAAATTTTAGCAACGGTATTAAAGCAATGACATGTTTGCAGGTATTTTGAAATCGCTGAAGGTCACCTAAATGTTAATATTTTTCCGAAATATTTTGGTGGAAGGCTTAGAATTAAATAAATTTTAGAATTCCAATGGAAAATCCGAAATCTTTCTAAAAACAAGAATAAGCAAGCTCGAAACTTTTACGAAAAATTTTTGAATTTGGATTCATACGGTTTTTGTTAAAGAATGGACTATATTTTTAATAAAAAAAATAACTCAAATTAATTAACAAAAAAAAAATAGTAATAATTGGTGCGACTAAACGTTTTTCGACCACTGTATGTATGTAAATACAATATAAATATATTTATTCTTTATTTGTTAACTAACTTTATAAAAGTTTCGTTTGGTTTATATACAAATCAGGGACGGAAAATAATAATTATTTTTTAAATTTTATCCAAAAAATCAACAAGCTGTAATTGTCGTAAAACACGTACGCCCTACCGTAATTTACAATGATTTTTATTATTCGAGGTAATTATTTTTACTTGACCTTTATTTTTTCTTTCAAAAATAATAATTATTTTATGATTTCTACTTTTTCGCTCAAAGATAATAATTACTATTGCGCTTTATTTTTTCACTTAAGAATAATGATCATTCAAAAAAAAATCAAAAGCTCTACCAGCGTGATTTTCGTCGTACGCTTTTCAGAGGTAGCGACATCCTAATACAAGGAATAAGTTCCAAAATTTTCAGGTCAAAACTTCAGTAAGTTGTGTCTGTATGGCCTTATCAATTTTATAAATAATCATTATTTTTAAGCGGAAAAATAAAACTCAAATAATAATCATTTTCTTTGAGCGAAAAAATAAAAATCAATAATAATTATTATTTTTGAGCGAAAAATATAAAAATCATAGAATAACATAGAATAATGATAAAATGCTGATTTTAATTATTTTACTCATAATGATTACCGTCCCTTTTAAAAAAAAAAATAAACAGGAGAGACCAGTAATATATCAAAACACATAAATTTTTTTTGTAAGTAAGGAGATATCTCTGGGTGGCGAAGTTTACGAAGTTTCGGGCAAAATCGGGGACTTTCATTGACGAAATTGGGGAATTATCAAAAATGTGTTGGCTACCCTGGTACATGTACATATATATTTAGTATACACTCTTGTATGTATCTAGTATCTAGAGCTCTATCGCCTTATTCTGACCGGAATCATAAATAACCAAACATCTTTAATAATGTTTTTAATAAAAATTTATAACATGTTTTTTCCCCCACTTAGTCGAAGCTAATTGTCCTGTGGAAATATTTTCTTAACAAATTTCTATACACACAAACGTACTTATGTATGTACATATCCATACATATATACAAAATTATGCGTACAAATATATATATGTTGTGATTCTTAAAAGGACTAGAATTATTGCATTTCTGACATGCACGCAGCAGTCAAAGGATATTATTTTATGACATAAGCCAACTATTTCATAACTTTTCATTTAGGGGCTTTAGAAAGCTTTCTTAAATATATTTGTACATACACATGTATGTGCACGTATGTGACAAATAAACAGAAGTAACAGAAGGGGACAAACTAATAACACTTTACTATGTCAGTGTGAAAATGACAGTTAATGAAAATGTAGTCGAAGCAATGAGAAGGAGTCCAGCGCGCCCCCGCGTGCATTATGCGACAATCAGGCAACGAACAGCACAAGAAGAAGTCCAACGCATAGAGCGGGCCAATTGACAGTCTTTTCAAATTCCATTCATAGAGTGCAGTGACAAAACCGATAAGAAACAATTGCGACAGCCATTGGCAAGCAAAGTATAAAAGCAAATGTTTAGCAGCGATGGCGGACCGGGAGGGGGTTTAATAGGAAAGGTCTTTTGCAAAAGATGCTGCTGCTGCTGCTGCTGCTGCTGCTGCTGGCAGCGGAAAATGCGAATGGCGATAATAAATATGAAAAGCGTGCTTAGCTGACAGAAATAATAAATGGAAATGCAATGGAGTGCAATGCATCAATGAAAAGGGGCATAAACGGAATGCGAATGCACAAACACACATATGCATGCATACGCACGTATGTATGTATGTAGTTATATGCCAGTATTGAATGAGCTGCTCGCGCATATCGACTTGTATATTATTACTTTAAACTTGGTTGCATTACACAAAAAAAAATATATATATATTAGTTTGTGTATTTAATACTCGCTGTTAAAACGCCCGCATTTTGACAGCATTTTCAATGTGCACAAAGTGACAACAACAATAATAAAACTGTAATAACAACTACATGTATATATATTTTACAGCATTGTGAGAAGGACGCTCGCTTATCTGACGCGCAGTTGCACAAAGTGTGTTGGTTGTTGTTGCTGTTGCATGCTCATTTTCGCAACTCTGCGTGTTGGCATTTATGAAATTCTTGGTTGATATTTTATTTTTTTTTGCAGTACACATAAAATGGCGTATTTGTTTGTATTCAGAACTTGCGTGTTGCGCTGGTGGCTGGGGCATAGTGAACGAACTGATTTTTTGTATTTGCCCGTACCGAGTACGCATTTTAAGATAAGCTAAAAATGAAGCCAGAAAAACTCGCCGTTTTTTGCTTTTTACTTTTTTGACAACAATGAAAGATCAAATTTTCTCGGTCTTTTTTTAACAGAAAAAAAACTTTGAATCTGTAAGCTCCCGAGAATTCCGAAAAAGTTCAAAAAATTCGTCAATAATGAAAAACTCGGAAAACTTTGAAAAGGAATTGAAACAGATGTGAAATATCTAGCGAAATTCCGAAATATCTCTTATAAAAACGAGCGTAAGTCTTGGACTTGAGAGCTCCCGAAAATTGCGAAAATTTGCAAGAAAATTGCGGAAGAAAACTCCAGAAAGTTAGAAAAGAACCATAGTAGCCCTTAAATATCTGAACAGACCCAAAAAAAAAATCTCCCGAAATTATACTAGAATATCTCGAAAAAAAACTCTAAAACTACCAAAACAAAAAAACGAATAATATTCGGCACACGAAAACAATCGCGACCAGTCCCGAAATATTCCGACAAAACTGGAAAAATATTTGGAATTCAGCTCAGCTCTTCAAAACGTCGGAAATTTCTGAAAAAAATTTCAAAAACTTTTAGAAAAACACCGGAAAAATTTCGCAAAGCCGTGAAAAAATCTTGGTTGAAAATCATAAACTTGTCGACATACATATTTTACACAAACTAATAAAAGCAAAATTTTTAAGTCATGCTGAAATTATATGAACATACATACGCATGCGACAGTAAATTTTACACACAACAAAATTGATTATGTAACTATTTCAAACAATTATTGAAGAAATTCAGCACAATTTGAGGAAAGAGTATGGGTATAAAATTAGAGGGAAAATTCTGTAGAATTAAGACCGATCACATTTTTCAAATTTCAAATTTCATAATTTCCTGAAGCAGTCAACTGTTTGTGAATAGCCAACTGTGTTATAACCGAATATAATTATTCTCTTTTTTTTTAATATACATAGTTTATTTTTCATTGGCTTATCGAAAATGTTTCAAACAAAAGCTAAGATTTAAACTCCTCCTAAAGTAGGCTCTTATTAAAGAGTAATGTTAGTATGACACAAAACTATCATAAACACCAAAAGATAGCTACCCTTATAACTTGCCATTTATGAACAGTGTTTATTAAACACAAACATACATGCATGATAAGAAAAACAGCAGACCAAATAGCCCCAGCAGAACTATTAAACTAAATATTATATGAAAATATAACAGAAATCAAAGTGACCAACACAACAGGAAGACGAAGAAAACTTATCAACAGAATATTGTGAACAGGAGGGAGCAATGGTAATAAAAATAAAAATGAATGCGCGTGACAATGGGCAACGTGGTGAGTGCGTCTTATCAGCGTCGTGGAGGTTCTAACTTGAGTAGAGACATAATTATATTTGTACATACATAGATATGTAGAGAAACGTAAATTCATATTTACTACATATTTACTATAACAGTTTTGTATGTTTAAAGCTGCAGCATACGTCCCAGCACTGAAGTGGCCAACTTTGTATCCATCATCACCTAGCTGGTTAACGATGTGTAGCTAAGAAGCGCCTCGCTTTTCCCGGGTGACTTTAATGGTTGGTCAGTTATATAGGACGGCAAAAAAAAAACGAATCCAAAAGGCAAAGAGCTGCTGGAAGTATTGGCAGCACTGAATTTTGCATTGCTCAACAGCATAAACGTAACCACAGTTTGTAGTGGGGCTAAGAAAGAAAACTTAATAGCTGGCATATTAGTGACTTGCTCACCTAAGGATAAAAAAAAATAAGACTGATGGAAATTTTTATCGAAAATTTTATTCGTTCGGGTTTTAAACCCAGTTAGTTCTCTGAAAGTTTTGAAGAAAATTAAATGAAGGAAGCTACAGACAGACAAACACACATACATTCATATAAATATGTATACCAATTTAATTTAGCTCTATATTTTCTCAACTAGTAGTCGAAACATACGGACATACCACATTGCATACTCGTACACGGCGTATGTGTAACATTCGGTCCTGTTAAAATTTCACAAAAACAAAAGGAAAAAAATGTTACTCATTCGCCATGTACGAGTATACGAGTATTATACGGTATGTACGAAAATGATTATAACTTATTAAAATTACTTGATCTAGAAAAATGGTATACATATCTATGACCCAAAGTCAAGTTTACGTGTCTCGCTGTTTATTGCGTAGTTTTAGCGTCCCTACTAGGGTTTTTTGGGTAATCTATAGGCGGTTTTTTTGAAATCTTGTTTTTCGAACATCGAATGTTTCTATGTTCGGCATTGTTCGCAATATGTGTGGCAATGCTGACGAAAATTTGCGCATCTTCGGTACTTTGAATGTTTGAAAATCGCGTACGGCTAGTACCTTAAATATTTTAAGAGAAATCGTTATACGTTTTAATAGAAGAAATGCCATTTGAAAAAAATATGGGCATTCCCATGGTGGCGCATGTGACAGTCGTACGATTTCAATGTGATACAAAAAAGGAATACCATTTGTTTTCTTTAACTTATTTGGGCCATTGTATAGCACATAATTAGCTCTATATTTAACCGAAAAATGAAATCAATCGAACTGCTTGGTCCTGAAATATAAGCATTTAAAGAGAGTGTCGTTACGTGACAAAAAATGGAAGTAGATTTTTTCTTTTCTTACAAAATCGCAAAACTCTGCGAATTGTGGATGGCTATTTTCATGAAACTTATTTTAATACGATTTGGAGCAATTCTAGTTGTTTTTAGAGTTTTTTGAATTAATGCAAATTGTTTCAATTCTCTTTTACAACCCAAAGTGTGAAACGTGACGTGACGTGGCGTCACGTGACATAAATTTCCACCGTTATATTTTTGTTAATATTGCTTTTAAATGAATTTTTAACGCAAATAAAACATGTATTTTATGTAGAATATACTTTATATTTTGACTTCAGCGCCAATTCAGGGTCAATTTATTGGAAATCTATGATTTATTATGTTTCAACCACATACGCCAAATTCGAACCAAATCAGACCATAAATAAGGTTTTTCGAAATATCTCGACCTTGGCACCACCTAGGAAGACCATTCTATGCAAAGATGATTCTACTTACATAGCCAGTATATATTTTAAAAAGCAGACAAATCGGCCCGTAAATACGTTAGATATAAGACTTTTATTTTTTTTTGTCGTGGTGGACCTTCCGCTGGAAACACCCATATTTATTAAAAATATCGATAATAAAATCGATAAAAATATCGACAACAAAAAGGCCAAAAATTATCGATAAATATATCGATAAAAAATCGACAAAATATCGATAATAAAATTGATGAAAAATATCGATAACAGTGTCGATACAAGTTGATAAAAATGTCGATTAAAGTGTAAAAAATCAATAATTATATCGATAAGTATGTTCAAAAACATGTTAATAACAGTATCGTTTTTATACCGATAAAAATATGGATTATTACATCGATCAAAATATCTATAAATATATCAATAACAAAGTCGAGTATAATTTCGATAAGAATATCGAAAACAATATCGACAAAAAAATCAATATATACAATGCAAATTCCGAAAGAGTCTCGAAAATCTTGAAATAGCCCCGAGAATCCCGAAATAGTTTTGAAGATCCTGAATTAGTTCCGCGAATCTCGAAAATCTTATTACCTGTATATTAATCTTTCTGCCTCTATCCTCATCTTTTTTATTTTATTATTTTAATCATCCACATAGTATCCCCGACTTACGTTCACACATGTACAACGTTCCTTTGGAAAGTATGCTCACTGTTATGGTAGATGCACGTGGAGAAGTCCTTTAAAACAGCCGAGGACTAGATAAAAGTTATATCACTACCACTTGCAACGCAATAGACATAAGGCATCCCTATTAGCAGGCGGCAGAAGGTGAAAAAAGAAGCGATTAGACTATATAAATTCGAAACAAAAAGAGCCCAGATAAAGTCCAAAACTAAAAAGGAAAATTAACGATTTCGAACTGTGACCCACTTTTGTATGTTCAGTATTTCGCAGCAATTACCTATCTTTGATAATGAAGCAAAAAAAAAACAGCCATCGAATTTTATATCACAGCAAAAGCAGCACAAAAACAGCGGTCAGCGAGGCGTATGAGTAACGACAAAAGTCGAAATGTCATAAGCAGAAAGCATTTGAACAAAGATAACAAAATTATATCTACTTGTATGCGAATGTGGTTGTGAATGACAACAAAAGCCGCAAAGGCGAACATTAAAAGTCAACAACAAAAACAACGATGTCAATAGTAAGTAATATTGTAAGCATTAAAGTCAATATAAAAAAAAAACGAAGGATACATATTTACTTATACACAAACATACGTAAGTTAGTAAGTTAGTACAGAGCAATAACGAATAACAAAATTAAAATGCGGGCACCAAGCCAACTAAGCCGCCAAGTAATTGAAATAGTCAGCGCAATGAAGCGTATGACAGGTTTGCTGGCAGCTGTTTAAGTAAGAGAGTTAACCAGATAGAGGTTGTAAAGGAGAAGTAAAGTGTGATTGCAAGGAAGCGGCAACGACAGCGAGTGGGAGCATTACAGTCAAGCTAATGCGAGGGCAAGTCAACGATTGGCAGCAAATAAAAGTGTTACAGAGTTAGCGCATTTGAATTGGAACAATTTAATTTGCGACAGGAAGGATGAGCGAGGCGAACAGCTGATGGTGGCGCATTTCTATGCTTTCATCTGCCAGATAGCTTCTTTTTTTTTGCTCATTTTCTAGGCAATTTTCTATGCAAAAGCGCATTTTTGCGCTGAAATTTGATGCAGCCGAGATGAGTGGTGTTGGAAGTCACGTGCTCAAACAAATGTCATGCTGATGAATGCTGAATGCGGTGTTAATTGAGTGAGCTATAGGAAAGTAGAGACAGGCAGGGGGAAAGATAAATATGAAAGTAGTGGTAGAGATGTGTGGGCATCAATAAGCAGTGATTAAGAGGCAAACTTAACTAAGTGCAAGGGAGGCGAGCAAGCTTAGTAATGCAGAGTTGTTGATTAGAAAAATTTACAATTAAAACGCAATTATAAAGGTAAGGATAAATTAATTGCGTTTCTCATATCGCAGCTAATTGAGAATGATGAATATGTATACGAAAACATACTTAGATAAATGCGAGGTCGTATACTCATACGAGAGCAAAATGGAATAGAAATACTTAAATGAAAGCAAATTAATACCAGTACGAGTATGAATATGAAGGCAAATATGAATGAGACCGCAAATGCTAATACGAATATAATTACTTACGAATGTAAAAAAGGATATCTTTAAATATGAGTTAGCATGAGTGGGAATATGAAAATATGTATGAATATAAACAAGAATACAAATAAAAATATGAAAACGAAAACGAATACGGGTACGTATAGCATGAATAAAAATATGAATACAAAAATGAATATTTGTACAAACTCCAAAACGAATACGAATACATAAACGAATACAATTACGAAAATGATTGAGAATTCAAATGCAAGTACAAATGCGAATACCAATATGATTACAAATACAAATACGAATACAAGGACGAATACGAATATAAATACGATTACCTAAACGAATATGAATACTAATGCGAACACGAATACGAATACGAATGCGAATACGCATACAAACTTTAATACAAATACAAATGCATGTACGCATACAAGTACGGAAACGAATGAGAATTCAAATGGGAATACGAATGCGAACACCAATATGAATACAAATACAAATGCAAATACAAGTACGAGTACGAATATAAGTATGAGTGTGAAATTCTACACGAATACTCAAAGGAATACGAACATGAATACGAATAGTACGAATATTATTATATATTGAGTGCAACTTTAAGCATTCGGCTACAATACATTTTGCTCTGACCGAAAATCACCTTTGAAGCCCCGTTTGAGATATAAAATCCTACTAATATTACACCCTGTGTCAAACACGAAACTGTGGGCCTAATATAGTTTAACTGCATTTTTAGGTTTTCTTTCGGACATCGGGATTTTTTAAAAGGACTTTGTTGTTTCAAAAATGTGATTAACTCCAAAAATTGTTTAAAAAATCAGCGTGATGTAGAACAACAATACGGGTACCCAATAGAAGAGAAAATTCAGTACAATTAAAAAAAAATAAATATTTTTCGTCAAATGACGAACAGGTATTAAGAATGCCCTTTTAATTAATTTTATTTTTGTAAGCTTATAAATTGAGAAGGACGAAATTCGAGTATATGGTTGAGTATACATACATATATTAGTCCTTATCGTATAATTTCTTCAAAAAAAAAGAGATTGCAAAACTTCAGGGATATTTAAAAGGATATTTTCAATGACTAATCGCCATTATGGTCCAAAAAATTGAATGGGCTTTAATTCTAAAAAAATTTCTCTTCAATTCTGTGACCATACCGTCTTTTTACATTACAATGAATTTTGTTAATAAGTTTTTGAAATCCATTTGACGGAAAGTTTCGCGAGTATATTGTAAAATTTACTGACACAAAGTGTTATAAATGTGGAAGCTTATGAGTGAGTGGGCGTGAAGATGTTTTGTTGCTAGGCAAGCTAAAATAGTACAGCATGCTTAGGACCGAATTTGGCATATAAAGAATTTTTTTAAGAGGGTTGCCACCTCCCTAAAATGCTAAATTCAATCCAAATTATAAATTGAATTAAAATTTAGCATGCCACACGAACGAGATTTAAAAACAAAATATTATTTAATTCCAAAACATGTTTTGAGAGGGTTGCCTCCTGTTTCAAAAGTGAAATACAATTTTAATAATTATCTCAATTAAATATTACGAAATGGTGGCAAACGAAAGATGTTTAATAAATCTGAAGTATGAAATTAGAAATCTGAAGTATGAAAGAGTGTTACCACCTGTTTATAATCCACATTAAATATAATAAATTAGATAAATGAAATACATATTACAATATGGATGTCAAACGTAAGTTTTATTCTTAAAAAATTGTGAATAGTGTTGCCCCTTTTTAAAAGTGAATTTCAATTTAATAAAATATTACACTATTACTTTACGGATGTCAAACGTAACATTTATGTTTAAGAAAAAATTATTTCACAAGAATTTTCGAAGAAAATTGCCACCTTTTTTAAAACCAAAATTTCATTTACATAATTAATATTTGCATAGAATATTGCAATATCGACAAAAATCATTGTTTCGAAGATATTTTTAAATATGGTAGCCACCCCTTCTAAAGTCTATTTAACTTTAATCAGTGAGTTAAATGAAATATTAAAACATGCATGTCACAAGAAAGTTTCAAAAAAGCTTTATTCACAAAACATTTTTAAAGGAGTTGCCACCTTTTTAAAAGTGAAATTAAATTCAATCTCTTAGGTAAATTAAATCTGACAATATGGATGTAAAATGAAACAGGGTTCACAAAGCTTTATTCTAAAAATATTTTTTCGGAGGGTTGCCACCTTTTTAAAAGTTAAATTCAATTTTAGGAAATATTATCATATGAATGTGAATTCAGAAGGAACAACCTAGCAATTTAAATTTGTATGAAAATGACACTTTGTAGAGCTCTTTACATTTGAAATCAAAACTCTGAACTTGTACTAGAACTGTACTTTATGCGGACGTAGCTGCGACCAATAGCTTGTTTTAAATAATTTCTAGTATCGATCAATAGCGAATACACCTGAAAATCTCTACCCCGGCTTTATCACAGCCATCAACTCCAAACAACAGCCAGTGGCAACTCAACCAACAACTGCACTAAGTATTTCCATAGCGGATACTGTGTGACAAGCAAAAAAAAGTTCACGCAAGCAAACTTCAGAACTTCTCCTGTCTCTGTGATGACTTTACGCTCGACAGGACATCAATAACAGACTATAGCTGACGTCGGGTATACATACATCAGTATAAGTTATAGCAGCTGCATATTGGGAGCGTTAACTTTACAGCCGCTTCCGTTTACATGCATTACATGCTCGCTACATACTTTATCCCCACTGTACCGCCCATCATTGTCCATCCCTTAACTTCATTTGAGTTCAATAGCCGCATCAGAAGTAGCAGTGCAGGTAAAACATGAAAACTTCTCATAACTACGTAAAAACTGTGAAGCTGCATCTTTGAAGAAAGTTTATAGACAGCGTAACGAAATACGATAAGGCAGCAAGCGTATTTAATGCAGTCAGTCAACGTTGCATACTAGTCGCTTCCGCTCTTTCCTGCTCAAGCAACTTCCGCTGACGCTGTCGCTGCTGCAGCAGCTTTAGTTTCGCTTGAGACAACACAGCTAAGTTCGGTGCATGCAAATTGCCATATTACCGTACACACACACACACACATATATACACCCATGCAAACTTACATGCGTGCAATTGGACCGCAAGTCATCGGTCTGTCAGCTGAGTGCACGAGTGCTCTCACTTCCTTATCTGTCTACCTTAGTTGCATCAACAACCTCTTAACCGCCACCTAATTTATGACTTAAACGTCCGTTAAAATGTCTGTAAATGGTCGAGGGTTGCCTTAATGCTTGCTGTGTCTATTAAGCATAAGTAAAGTAGGCGCTTATCTTATTGCTTAGTTATATGTAAGCATTCATGCTGCACATAATCCCACTAATGTATGTTCATATCAGAGATGCTGCAAATATTTGCTATCGCATTCGATATGCGAATGATTCGCATCATTTTTCATATTCGCATTCACCATTCGCTTCGCATCAAATGATATGAATGTTTTGCGAATGCGAATGTTTACATGGGCAGAGAATCCACTCTAATATTGCTGAAATGGCTCTAATAATTAATTTCCACCAAGGCAGTTTACGCTGATTGGAACAAGGGCATTACAACTCAAAGAGAGTAATTCCTCCTACTAAGTACAAGTAAACGAAAGGAGAAAAGCAAACACTAAGAAATAAACCTTGCCGCTCACCCCATGTTGAAATTCTTGAAACTTATCTGAGCTCTTAACTGCAGTTGAACCGCTGGCGGAAATAGGCTATAAGTCTGTCTAACCAGGTTGCGGACAATAACCGAACTTTAGCTTCAGACGCTAAACGGTTATGTAGTATATCAAGCAACATTGATGGGCCTTCAACAAGTACTGCTAAAAGTCTTATAAGCAGCCTAGAAATAATTTTAGATTCCTCCAGCGAAAGCGAAGGCTCGGATGTAGAATCTGGAGAAATTAAAAAATTTGAAATGAAAGCTCAATTGAAGGCCTACCTTTAAGAAAAACGAGCTCATCTCGGTGAAAATCCTCTGCAAAGGCAGAAAAATTACTATTATTGAAATATAATATGCACCTTTGACAACTAGATTAAAATACTGTATAGGTTAAGCACTCGTTCAATGTTCTAATAATTTACAAAATTTGTAAGTAATAAAAAACGATGAATTAAGTTGATTATAGCTTTTTTAATGTTATTCCTAACATTCGCATTCGCACATTCGCATTCGCATTCGCTAATATGACATTCGAAACATCCCTAGTTCATACATATGTAAGTATGGAGTGCAAGCATCAAATAATACACATAAAATGATGCTCATACGCCCCGTCATTCACAAAATTGTAAAAACAGGTAAAGAAGTATATGTTCGGGCGAAACCGAACTTCATATATCCGGCGCAGGTATCTCATATCGTCGTTTCAACTTTTTTAAACTACATTTGCATGATAAACATGGGGGGGTTGAATAATTTTCAACGAATATCTTTCTTGTACTAAGGTTATTGAGTGCACCGAGTTTGGTAGAAATTTATGAATCGGTTACCGAGGTACACATCTGGGATCATAAGTGGGCGGCGCCACGCCTGTTATCCTAAAATGTTAAATAATCTGATTTTCTGTTAAGTCATTATTCTACAAACAAAATGTTCCGGCGCCTGAGACTCGAACTCGAGAACTTTCGAACGGCACGTCCGCGCTCTGCTCACTCGGCCATTGTGACATACTAGTGCTTTCTCTCAAAATAGCTTTTCACCACCAAGTGGTGAATGAGAGAGCTTTTTTTCTAAGACATTTGTGCTTCAATAACAAAAGTCTTTCGAACTGTCTTGCTATCTCTCTTTCACTTGTCTTACGAAAGACTATTTACTGTCTTAGCCAGAAATTCCCTGTTAATGTAAATAAAATAAACAATTAATAAAATTCGAAACTGTAAAAGATAAGAAAAAACGAAAACATCAAAAAATTGTATAATCAAAATTTTTTCTTATAAATAACCGGAATGGAACCAATTCATAATGAGTTCAAAACTTCTGCAGAGGGGTTCTATTGCCTATTCGTGTAACATCGCCATGTTAAAAGGCATTCATTTGTAATATATGAAGAACCAGTACCGTACCACTACTCCTCAAGCTTGCTCGGCGCTAATTCTGTTTGTTTTTATGAGTTGATGATTCCAAGAATTCAACAAAAATCGTACAGTAAAGAATCAAATCATATAAGCTCACATACGCATCTTATTTCACAGCAAAACCTTTTGGGTGCAAAGCACACATTATTTTACACATATAAGATTTTTTAATACTCATATCTACAATATTTTTTTTTAATATAAGAAATTTAGATTTTCGCGTCTCGTGTCCTCCATGTATCTTACGGTGGCACAAGGATGTCCGAAGTTTTTAGTCTTTTTTATACCCGAACGCACTTGTGCACAAGGGTATTATAACTTTGTCCACTTAACGGTTGTTTGTAACAGGCAAAACGAATCGAGATAGATATAGACAAATGTATACATAAATGATCAGAATGAAAAGAGAAATCGATTAAGCGGTGACTGTCTGTCCGTCCGTCCGTCTGTGCACACGATAACTCGAGTAAAAATTGAGATATCTTAACGAAACTTGGTACGTGGACTTCTTTTGGACATAGGAAGGACGGTATTGAAAATGGGAGAAATCGGACAATAACCACGCCTACCTCCCATATAACGGTAATTTTAAGAAATACGAAAAGTGCGATATTTTAGTAACTACTGAAGATAATTCACTTAAAATTGATATTTACAATGAGTTTTAGTTTAAAATAAGAATATTAAAAAATTTTGGCAAATGGGCGTAGCCACGCCTACTCTTGATTACATATGTATACCTTGGTAACCGCTGCACCAATTTCTTCCAAACTTGGCACAGTTGTTGGTCCTGCTACAACATACCAAATGGCCGAAAATTTTTAAAATAGGACAATAACCACGCCCACATCCCATATAACGGTAATTTAGAAAAATACGAAATCTTCGATAAATCAGTAAATATTAAAGCTAATTTATTCAAAATTGATGGTTGCAACAATTTTTTACCAAGAAATACGCTTATGATACAATTTTGGAAAATGGGCGTGGCACCGCCAATTATGATCACATATATGTATCTCGCTAACCGTTCTAGCAATTTGAACCAAACTCGGTATGGTTATTGTGCTTGCCACATAAAAGCAAAGCGGTGAAAATTATTGAAATCGGACTAAAATTACGACCGCTTTTCATATAACGGTATATTTCAGAAATGCTTGAAACTGCAATATTTCGAAATTTAAGGACGCTAATTTACTTAAAATTTATACACCCCAGCTTATCGGAAAGGTGGAAAACATATATTTAATAATTGCGCCGGGTATTTAATGTTCGGCTCCGCCCGAACTTAGACTTTCTTACTTGTTTCTTATTTGCTTTTGTTTTGCTTTTAGTAACTCCATTTTATGCCATAAAATTCTAGCATATATGTAAGTGCACGTAAATAAAACTACATACACATTTGTGAGCGCAATCAATTGCCATCAAAAGCATAAACATTTTTCAGCTGCATGATTTGCTGCCACCACTCAATCCGGCAATTCGACTATCCGCCAATATATATGGCAATTCCGGGCAAGAAATTCCAATGAACTTTCTGCACGAACAATCAGCGGCAACATAAACAGGCAAACAGCAAACTAGAGAAATGGCTAAGCGACATTGTGAAGTGATGTCAATTGCATGTTGCTACTTTGTGGCATGCAACATAGCAGCAAACGCCATTGAAATATGTGACGCTGAACTTAATGGACAAGCAATGTGTGTGTGTGTGTGTGTGTGTGTTTATGTTGCATGACAGTTACTTGGACAACAATAGCAATTACATTAGCGGTCAGACGACACAACAACAACTAACAAACTACACAAGCAATGAGAGCAACGAATCAAGAAATTTAATAATATTTGAGTGTTTGTTGCAATTGCTGCGAGATTAAAAGCTGACAATCTTTTAACTTTTGTTTTGTTGTTGTTAAAATGTCGTATAGTTTAAAGAGTTTTGTGGGAGGTGTTGAGAGTGGAATTGAGGTGTATGTTAAGGTTGAAGTGATGGATCCTCATCCACATTTGAGCTGTCAAACTGTCCTTTTTCTCATATTTAGCGCACCCCCGAGATGATTTTTAATGAGTCTTTTACGCATTGTGTACATAATTTTTATGAAATTCAAAATTTACGATCTTGCAGCGTGCACTGGCAACACACATCATCGCCATCATTGCAGGATGTTGAGCAAACGCTGATAAAATTAAAACTTTCACACCACACAAATGCATGTGCTGCAAATAAAAGTTGAATGCATGTATGTGGCATGCATTTTAATGGCAGCATATGACAGCTGAAGAATATTCATGCCTTAAGCAAGTGTGGCTACTTGAAGAAAGCGTGAAGAAAATACGAAGGAGAATCAAAAAAATTGCAGTAAGTAGGCGAACAACAACGCTTAAGCGAGTACAATCGGTGTTGAGAGCAAGAAACGCCTATAGTGTGCCACATAAAGTGGCAAGCAAGCAAGCAACGGAAATTGCCAAAGTTTTTTGTCTCCAAGCGGTGCTATATCTTCTGTTTCTGCGGTTTGATGATGCCGCTGCTGCTGCTGCCGCGGCCACCGCTGTTGGTTGATCTCTTTCTGCATTGTACTTAGAGCGAGTGTGTACGGCTTCTGCCTCTTCTTCCTCCTTTCATACACCTTTTTCTGCTACTTCTGCTTGTTTGGCCCGTTTTATTGTTGCAACGTGTGGCATTCCTTATCAGCCGGCACTCAAAGCCCAAGGCGGTGTTTTAAACAATACACATACATACATACATACTCACACATTCACATAAACATGACGTATGTAGTTTGAGTTAAGTGTCAAGTGCACTTTGAGCCATGTTGCCCACATCCGCACATACAAACATACTTCATACTGGCGCGTTTTCACATGTTTGTCTATACATATGTATACTTCCACGTATATATGTACATATGTGTCACTTTCAAAAAATATCTCAAAAACGCACACAAAACAAATTGGCTGCCGTTAGCGACAAACTCACTGAGCCTTGGAAATGTTCTTGCAGCACATTGTGCCACTTCGTATTTGCTCTCTTGCCTCTCACACACTTAACTGTTAGCACATGCGTAACACCATCATATGCTTCCGAAAATAAGAATTAAATTCCGCCGAGCTTAAGTGTCTGCCTGAAGGCGGCGAAAAAGTAGCAGCGGTAAATACTTTTCCTTCTATCTGGTAGCAAAAGTTTCGGCATTAAAAAATATTAAATCTCAGAGGCAGGATAACACTGAAGGAGACTGCGGTGAGATTAAGCTTAAGAGGATTTTGTTCATACAAAAAAAAAAATAATAATAAAAATTAACACAATAAAAAAAATCAACTACATACATATATTTATTACAAAAACAGTAATTGAACTCCTTGGTGGAAAATTTCAAGGGAATGCGAATACAACGCGTATACGTAACGTCATCTTAATTTTGTTGTTTGCACTGTGTAACGTTGAAAATGAACTGTTCGGGTAATCAACGAAACTTAGATAAGAAATTTTCCCACACACTGTAATTCTCTTAACTTAAACATGAAAAAAAAATTAGAAAATTTTTTTCTCATATATTTGTCAAACAATTTTAACGTAGGTATAAAGGTAATATAGTAGACCTTATAACTGTAGATTTTGTCATAACTTGCCGCCTTATTTTCGGGGATGTTCCCTTGACTAGCATTAAACGCCCGGAGTCTGTAAGTTTGATTACATTCCTTGCTTCAGCAACCTTATCTGTAAATTAACGGCCGACCCTAAGTATGTTAATTATGGACTGATTGATGATACTGATTGCCCGGCTGACTCTAATTAAGGCTACCCATTGTACGCGGTTCAATTTTAAGACTAGGTTGTCTTCTCTAAAGAATTCCACCAGAAAAAGACTCCACGCAAGATTATAGGCTTCACTATATTTACGACTTTATTATGTATCACGAACGATAGCCAACACGAATGATTCGTCTGCAGACGACAACGTCTCTGATTGTGATTTTATTACTCTATCCGACGTCTTCGTCTTACTTCTGATCGATTTCGTTACAATCCTCTCGGTTACGTTTAAACTGGCTAGAATGATGCCGCCGGACTAATTTTTGAAGCATTCTTCTTCTATCGATAACAAAATCAACAGCAAAATCGATAACAAAATCGATCAAATTATCGATAAAACCAATAATAACAAAATCGATTAAAATATCGATAACAAAAACGATAAATAATCGTAACAAAATCGATAACAAAGTCGATAACCAAATCCAGAACGAAATCGATACCAAACCCGATAAATAATCGATATGAAATCAATAAAAAAATTGATGAAACATCGAAAAAAAACCCGGTGACGAATTTGATAAAAATTTCGATAGCAAATCCGATAATAACACTGGTAGCAAATTCGGTTAGAAAATCGACAAAAGTATCGATAAAAATATCGATAATAGTATCGACAACAAGATCGATAAAAATATCGTTAACAAAATCGATATATAATCGATTTCAGAAATCTATAAAAATATCGATAACAAAATCGGTAAAAATATCGATAACAAAACCGATAAAAATATCAGTTATTATATCGGTTAGTCCCGAGAATCCCGAAAATTCCAAAACAGTTCCCACATTTAGTCTCTGTGTCTCTATCTATATCCTTTTCTCTGTACTTACCTTTATTTTAATCTTTCTTCCTCTATCTTCATCTTCACTTTTATCAGTATCCTCATCCTGATCTTTTTCTTTATATTTATCTTTGTTTTTACTTTTGTGTTTATAGTTTTCTTCATCTACATATTTCCCTTCACCTTTGCCCTTATAAATTTAAGTAAAGTGTTTAAATTTACCTTGCTCTTCATTTTCGCCTTTATCTTTACGCATCTTTGTTTTTGTTTTTATTTTTACCTTTGTCTTTATCATTTTCTTTATCTATGTACGTACTCACCTTTCTTTTCATTCTTCTATTGGTCCTTTTCTAAGTGTTATTCTTTAACCTTTTATTATCAAGCTTTTTTTAATTCATACCATGTGCATACACTCAAGAAGCACTTGTTTCCGCGTCAACTATTTCCGTTGCACCATTTCCGTTTCACAGTTTCCATTGAATTTGCCAATTTACTCCGAACCAACCAACCGCCGCTAGAGAAGTTTCACTTCAATAAGGCTGTTAGTTTCATACATATGTAAATAAATATTACCACCAATCTTAGAAAATTTAGCCTAACGGTCTTCTATTTACAGTTGAGACTACAAACAATTTTATAGGTGCCTGACTCTTTACTTTCTTTCAATCAAAATTTCATATTTTGTGTCCTCATAATCTAAGATGTGCATCACTAATACTTAGTACGTGTGAATATAGTCATAAATATATTTAACGAACGCTTATGTATTTAAGTATGCGCGAAATGCCACCCACCTTTGGCGACAACATTAAAATGTCATCATAATAAGTAAAATATTGCCAACCGAATATCAATTACGAACGCACAACTGAACACAAAGTGAATTACATACAAGCATACATACGTATGTACGGGCATGCGCTAGTGTAATTGAGTGCGCTCATAAAAAGTTAAGTTTGTAGCTGTTATGCGTGATACTCGTATAGTACAGACATAAAAAAAACAATTTGCTATAAAACTACTGCTGCTTTTAACTCAACAAATGTTTTTACGCAGCAGCAACTGTTAATAATCCATAACTTAGGTGTTAATTTAGTCACATACCTTTGTAAGCGATTACCTGCTAAAATCGCAGAAATATTGCAAGTATTTATGCATATTGAGGGGAACATATGCGAGAATTATAGTTTACAGCCAAACGAAACATTTTGAGTTATCTAAAGATGCTATTTGTAAGTTTTCCCGATAGCTGGCGATACAGTCGAAATATGTAACTGTAGAGTCCAGTCCAGTCTTACAGTCCAATTCGATTAAAATTATCATAAGATTATTCCTATAGTTTGCTCTGGAGTCGAGTTATCACTAAAACCCGTGTGGTTGTAACAATTCAATATAAATTCGGGAGATATATTGAATCGATAAGTACGATAGATCCTACTGCGATCGAAGTATGTGCATATGAACATACAGTGCAGGACAAAATTATTGGTTGGCACAAATAATTTTTCGCAATGTAAGCAAAATTGTTTAGTCTAATTTCATACTGCAACAAAAAAAAACATTTAAAAACAATTTAAAAGGGATTTCAAGCTATTGGAAAAGTCTCATCTACCCAAACTATCCAGATTTTTTACCAACTGATGAAATCGATCACTTGAGATCGATATCAAATTCCAATGCGCCTGTGCATTGCCTAATGAGAAAAAAGTGGGCATGTTGTCCAAAGATTTCATTTCCTCGTTTGTAGACTTTCTGTCAATTAACAAGGCAATTATTGCTAAGATGCCCATTCGTAAGACAAATGAAAGACAGATGGCAAGATAGTTCGAAAGCCTTTTTTTATTCTACCACAAAAGTCTTACAAAAAATGCCCTCTCATTCACCACTCGTGGTGAAAACCTATACGGATAGAAAGCACTTTTTAATCATTTAGCTTGTTCTTTGTTCTTTCATTATTTTTTTAATTTAATTTTCTTTTTTTCAGTTTTAATATTTTACTGTTTTTAAAGAAAAATATATGTATATTTTTTAATTTCATATAAATTTTAGAAACCTATTTTATGTATTTTTTTCTATTTAATTTAACCTTAACTTTTGGTCAATTTAGTTTTCTTTTAAATTTAAAATATTTCTTTCAAGAATATTTTTTTAATTTCATTAAATTTTTAACACATATTTTAAGGAATTCTTTTATTTTTTTATTTAATTGTTATTTTTGTTAATTTAATTCTCTTTTAAATTTTGGGCATTTTTTTCTACGAAACTTTGTTTAATTTTATTAAATTTGTAGGAACTTTTTCTCAATATTTTTTTTTCGTTTTTTAGTCACTTTTTTAATTCTTAGATTTTTGTTTAAAAAAATATCTATTTTTATTTATTTTTTTAATTTTTTCTTTTTTTATTTCAATTTGTTTTTCTCTTGTTAGTTTCATTGTTTTCTTAATATTAAGAGGTTATTGTTTTAAAAAGAAATGCAAATTTTTATTTCCAGACTTTTGTCTTTCGAAGACTATGGTGAGTTCAAAGACAGTTGCCAGAATTTCCCTGTAAATCAAATAAAACTTTAATGAAATAACAACCAACGCAGACAGACGTAAGCAAACTACATTAATTACTATTGTTAATATGAAAACTTATGAAGACTTTTTCTATGAGTATATATTTTTTTATTTACTTTTTCAAGAAGACAATTTGTAACCCTAAAATTTGAATTCCGAAGAAAGTTGTGTTGTAAGTAATAACCAATTCTATCACTTACACGAACTGAATGTTAAATATTTTTACGGATAGAAAGTATGCTATTTCTAGTGACATTCTTATTTGAGAGTATGGGCAACTCAGTTCAGGAATAAAATTCGGAACTATGTGATTCTGTGTAATTTTTCTCGGTCAAGGACTTTGGCACAT
This sequence comes from Rhagoletis pomonella, assembly GCF_013731165.1. Lineage (NCBI taxonomy): Eukaryota > Metazoa > Arthropoda > Insecta > Diptera > Tephritidae > Rhagoletis > Rhagoletis pomonella. Next base: position 20,476,415 of record NW_023458555.1, on the reverse strand, counting down.
GGTCAATATCGATTCAAATTTTTCGGAGTTAATGAATGATTTCTTCGATGCAGTATACTTTTTATGTTACTCTGGTATTTGGGTAGTAGCTTTCTTCTTGTAGCCAGTAAATTCTTTTATATTCATGCTCAGACTTTAGAATTTCATTGCAGTGTTGCTCTCAATCGCCAAGAAACTTTGTGCTTTCCGCAACTTGTTGACCTTGCCGTTAGTAAGACAGCTTTATTTAAAATCAATTATATAAATAGGCAATCATGTTTCCTTTACACCCCTTTTACGGCTAAACTGTACTTCTAAGGTATAAACAATTATATATCATTAGAAAGGTATTTTGATGCTGATGTGTAAATTAGTTTAAAACAGAGCGAAAAAATCAATTCAAAAGTCACACCAATACCAATGCCATACATGTACATGGTGGGGGCGGAAATGCCTCCTAAATGTATGCTGTAATATTGATAGTGAATTAAAGAAACGTGCTAAGCAGCAGTTTAGGAATAAGATGTATGTATGTATGTACATGAATAGATTAGCCTCAAACAAGGATGAGATAATTTTGAGTATGGAAAAGAAGAAAGGGATAAATACAGAAATTAAAATAAAAGTAAAGAAACCTAAATATAAAGACAAAGAGGAAGGAAAATTTAAATACCTAACCTAATAACAATGGTGGGGGTGAATATGTAAATGAAGAAAAGAATGGACATATTTAGATCAGGATAAAGGAAAGGATAAAGATGAAGAAGAAGATGAAGACCAAGACGAGGAAGAAGATGAATATGAAGATAAGGATAAAGATAACTTATCTTAACTTAACCCCTTAACTTAACTTAACTCACCTCAACTCATCTCACCTCCGCTTAAAAACTTACTCCACCTGAGTTCGCTACACATTAATTCACCACACCTTAACTCCCCACACCTAAATCCACCACTACTTCACTCCCCACACCTAAATTCACCACACCTTAATTCACCACACCTAAATCCACCACACCTTAACTCACCACACCCCAACTTTCTCACCACATCTTAACTCACCGCACCTTAATCTACCACACCTTAATTCACCACACCTCAACTTTCTCACCACACCTTAACTCACCACACCTTAATTCACCACACCTCAACTCACCACAACTAAATTCACCACACCTCTTAAGACCACCACACCTGAATTCATAACACCGTAACTCCCACACCCAATTCCACCACACTGCAACTCACCAAACCCAATTTCAACACATGATATGATATCACTAAAGAAACAATATAAAGAAAAAGAGGAAGGAAAATTTAACTACCTAACCCACTAACAATGGTGGGGGTAAATACGAAAATGGAGAAAAGAATGAAGATATAGATCAGGATAAAGGAAAAGATAAATATGAAGACGAAGGTGAATATGAAGATGAA
>NW_023458555.1:20448714-20474899 GCF_013731165.1 Rhagoletis pomonella | reverse complement strand
CCACATAAAAGCAAACCGTTGAAAATTGTTGAAATCGGACTAAAATTTAGGCCGCTTTTCATATAACGGTAAATTTCAGATATGCTTGAAATTTCAATATTTCGAAATTTAAGGACGCTAATTTACTTAAAATGTATACACCCCGGCTTATCATGTAGCGGTAGCTTTCGGAAAGGTGGAAAACATATATTTAATACTTGCGCCGGGTATTTAATGTTCGGCTCCGCCCGAACTTAGACTTTCTTACTTGTTTTTTTTTTAATATAAGAAATTTAGATTTTCGCGTATCGTATCCTCCATGTATCTTACGGTGCCACAAGGATGTCTTAAGTTTTAAGTCTTTGCTTTTTGTTTTGCTTTTAGTAACTCCATTTTATGCCATAAAATTCTAGCATATATGTAAGTGCACGTAAATAAAACTCCATCCGCACTTTGCTACGAGTACGGCAAACACATTTGTGAGCGCAATCAATTGCCATCTAAAGCATAAACATTTTTCAGCTGCATGATTTGCTGCCACCACTCAATCCGGCAATTCGACTATCCGCCAATATATATGGCAATTCCGGGCAAGAAATTCCAATGAACTTTCTGCACGAACAATCAGCGGCAACATAAACAGGCAAACAGCAAACTAGAGAAATGGCTAAGCGACATTGTGAAGTGATGTCAATTGCATGTTGCTACTTTGTGGCATGCAACTTAGCAGCAATGCCATTGAAATATGTGACGCTGAACTTAATGGCCAAGCAATGTTGGAATGTGTGTGTGTGTGTGTGTGTGTGTGTGTTTATGTTGCATGACAGTTACTTGGACAACAATAGCAATTACATTAGCGGCCAGACAACAACAACAACAACAACTAACAAACTACACAAGCAATGAGAGCAACGAATCAAGAAATTTAATAATATTTGAGTGTTTGTTGCAATTGCTGCGAGATTAAAAGCTGACAATCTTTTAATTTTTATTTTTTCTTGTTGGAATGTCGGTTAGCTTTAAAAGTTTTGTGGGAGGTGTTAAGAGTAGAATTGAGGTGTATGTTAACGTTGAGAAGGACCCATATTTGAGCGAGCTGGCAAACTCTCCTTTTCCTCATATTCAGCGCACCCCAGAGATGATTTTTAATGAGTCTTTTACGCATTGTGTACATAATTTTTATGGAATTCAAAATTTACGATCTTGCAGCGTGCACTGGCAACACACATCATCGCCATCATTGCAGGATGTTGAGCAAACGCTGATAAAATTAAAACTTTCACACCACACAAATGCATGTGCTGCTAATAAAAGTTGAATGCATGTATGTGGCATGCATTTTAATGGCAGCATATGACAGCTGAAGAATATTCATGCCTTAAGCAACACGAAGTGTGGCTACTTGAAGAAAGCGCAATGTAGTTGCGTGAAGAAAATACGAAGGAGAATCAAAAAAAATTGCAGTAAGTAGGCGAACAACAACGCTTAAGCGAGCACAATCGGTGTTGAGAGCAAGAAACGCCTACAGTGTGCCACATAAAGTGGCAAGCAAGCAAGCAACGGAAATTACCAAAGTTTTTTGTCTCCAAGCGGCGCTATATCTTCTGTTTCTGCGGTTTAATGATGCCGCTGCTGCTGTCGCCGCGGCCACCACTGTTGGTTGATCTCTTTCTGCATTGTGCTTAGAGCGAGTGTGTACGGCTTCTGCCTCTTCTTCCTCCTTTCATACACCTTTTTCTGCTACTTCTGCTTGTTTGGCCCGTTTTATTGTTGCAACGTGTGGCATTCGTTATCAGCCGGCACTCAAAGCCCAAGGCGGTATTTTAAACAATACACATACATACATACATACTCACACATTCACGTAAATATGACGTATGTAGTTTGAGTTAAGTGTCAAGTGCACTTTGAGCCATGTTGCCCACATCCGCACATACACACATACTTCATACTGGCGCGCTCTCACATGTTTATGCATATGTATACTTGCACGTACATATATATGTACATATGTGTCACTTTGAAAAAAAAAAATCTCAAAAACGCACACAAAACAAATTGGCTGCCGTTAGCGACAAACTCACTGAGCGTTGGAAATGTTCTTGCAGCACATTGTGCCACTTCGTATTTGCTCTCTTGCCTCTCACACACTTAACTGTTAGCACATGCGTAACACCATCATATGCTTGCGAAAATAAGAATTAAATTCCGCCGAGCTTAAGTGCCAGCCTGAAGGCGGCGAACAAGTAGCAGCGGTAAATACTTTTCCTTCTATCTGGTAGCAAAAGTTTCGGCATTAAAAAATATTAAATCTCAGAGGCAGGATAACACTGAAGGAGACTGCGGTGAGATTAAGCTTAAGAGGATGTTGTTCATACAAAAAAAAAAAAATAATATTAATAAAAATTAACACAATAAAAAAAATCAACTACATACATATATTTATTACAAAAACAATAATTGAACTCCTTGGTGGAAAATTTCAAGCGAATGCGAGTACACCGCGTATACGTAACGTCATTTTTATTTTGTTGTTTGCACTGTGTAACGTTGAAAATGAACTGTTCAGGTTATCAACGAAACCGAGCTAAGAAATTTTCCCACACACTGTAATTCTCTTAACTTAAACATGAAAAAAAATTAGAAAATTTTTCTCTCATATATTTGTCAAACAATTTTAACGTAAGTATAAAGGTAATATGAGTAGACCTGTAGATTTTGTCATAACTCGCCGCCTTATTTTCGGGGATGTTCCCTTGACTAACATAAAACGCCCGGAGTCTGTAAGCTTGATTACATCCCTTGCCTCAGCAACCTTATCTGTAAATTAACGGCCGCCGCTAAGTTAATTATGAACTTAAGAACCAAAGTGGAATTGATACTGATTGCCCGGCTGACTCTAATTAAGGCGACCCATGGTACGCGTTTCAATTTTATGACTAGGTGGTCTTCTCTTAAGAATTCCACCAGACAAAGACTCCACGCAACATTATGGGCTTCACTATACATATTTACGGCCTTATTATGTATCACGAACGATAGGCAACACGACCGATTCGTCTGCAGACGACAACCTCTCTGATTGTGATTTTATTACTCTATCAGTCGTCTTCGTCTTACTTTTGATCGATTTCGTTACAATCGTCTCGGTTTCGTTTAAACCAAATCCAGAACGAAATCGATACCAAACCCGATAAATTCGACGAATTCGATAAAAATTTCGATAGCAAAATCGATAATAACACTACTAGCAAATTCGATTAAAAAATCGACAAAAATATCGATAAAAATATCGATAATAATATCGGCAACAAAATCGATAAAAATATCGTTAACAAAATCGATATATAATCGATTTCAGAAATCTATAAAATTATCGATAAAAATATCGATAACAAAACCGATAAAAAGATCGATAACAAAACCGATAAAAATATCGATTATTATATCCATATATCCCGATAATCCCGAAAATCCCAAAATAGTTCCCAGATTTAGTCTCTGTGTCTATATCTATATACTTTTCTCTGTAACTAGCTTTATTTTAATCTTTCTTCCCCTATCTTCATCTTTACTTTTATCAGTATGCTCATCCTGATCTTTTTCTTTATATTTGTCTTTGTTTTTACTTTTGTGTTTATAATTTTCTTCATCTACATATTCCCCTTCACCTTTGCCCTTATAAATATAAGTAAAGTGTTTGAATTTACTTTGCTCTTCATTTTCACCTTTATCTTTACGCATCTTTGTTTTTGTTTTTACAACGCTTTTATCAACTTGCAATGTTGTGTTCCAGAAACTTTCAATGTTGTGGATCCAGAAGCTTTCAATGTTGTGTGTCCGACACCAAAGGAAAGCTTTGAAAAGCTCCTATAAAAAAGCATAGTGAATAGGGCGAGGTAGATGACATCTAGATGTCGCCCTATGTACTACGTTTGCTACACCGGAAATAGACGACACGCCATTTCTTTAAATCAAATTAGTTTGACTATTGTCAACTAAATCGAATGCTTTGTAAGTGAAGTGACTTGTGGACCACTTGAGGTATAGGTGGACCAGTTGGTAACCACTTTGGGACCAGTTGGTAACTAGTTCGTGGGACCAGTTGGTAACCTGTCGGGGACCAGTCCGGGAATCAGTTGGGACCAGTTTGGGACTAGGCCGAAACTACTTACCTTCGGACCAGTTGGGGACCAGTTGGTCTTTTTAAGCTCCTGTGGCGTTTTAAGGGTAATTCTTGGGCTCCTGCACTGCCGCTCGGGGTTTCTGCCTTCTACGGTGGTAATTTTGGGCCGGGTTGCCTGTTTTGGCGGATTGTTGTGCTGTGTGCCGCGTATTACGTGTACCGGGTACCACTTTCTCGAGCGAATTGCTCTGGGGAACCTGTTGTGTGAGTTGCTGGCTTTTTGGCTAGACTTTGAGGAGGGTTTATACACGCATATCGGCGGAAATAGACGACACGCCATTTGTTTAAATAAAATTAATTGGTGCTCGTTTGTATGTACATACATATGTAAATGCATGAGTGTGCACCTTTCTATTAATATCGTTGAATTATTTTAATATCTATTGCAAAATTTTATTCAGACAGGACTAAAGAGTAGAAAATAAATAATATAAAAAAACATATAAACAATCTATGAAATTGAAAATGAAAAGCGTGGGGCGCATGTAATACACTTGAATTGATATGAAAAGTAATATATGAATGTACGTATGTGGGTATATGAATAACGACCGCTTAAAATCGATTTCAAAGTTCTACTTTCGCTGTAGAAATTTTAGGTCTACGTTATGTAGTTTGACTATTGTCAATTAAATCGAATGCTTCGTATTGCATGCGCTCCACGTTTTTCAATTTCAATTTCATAGATTGTTTATAATGACTTTTGCTAAAATTTCAAAATCAAAAGTCATCAAAACAAATTCTATGGGACTGAGAAGTATTATTTTATACTTTTTAGTCCATTTATAAAAGCGTTGTATATTAAAAAGTTTTTTTTATATTATTTATTATTTTTACCTTTGTCTTTATCATTTTCTTTATCTATGTACGTACTCACCTTTCTTTTCATTCTTGTATTGGTCTTTTTCTAAGTGTTATTCTTTAACCTTTTATTAGCAAGCTTTTTTTAAATTTTTGCCATGTGCATACACTCAAGAAGCACTTGTTTCCGCGTCAACTATTTCCGTTGCACAATTTCCGTTGCACCATTTCCGTTGCACAATTTCCGTTGAATTTGCCAATTTACTCCGAACCAACCAACCGCCGCTAGAGAAGTTTCACTTCAATAAGGCTGTTAGTTTCATACATATGTAAATAAATATTACCACCAATCTTAGAAAATTTAGCCTAACCGCCTTCTATTTACAGTTGAGACTACAAATAATTTTATAGGTGCCTGACTCTTCACTTTCTTTCAATCAAAATTTCATATTTTGTGTCCTCATAATCTAAGATGTGCATCACTAATACATAGTACGTGTGAATATAGTCATAAATATATTTAACGAACGCTTATGTATTGTAAGTATGCGCGAAATGCCACCCACCTTTGGCGACAACATTAAAATGTCATCATAATAAATTAAATATTGCCAACCGAATATCAATTACGAACGCACAACTGAACACAAAGTGAATTACATACAAGCATACATACATACGTATGTACGTGCATGCGCTAGTGTAATTGAGTGCGCTCATAAAAAGGAAAGTATGTAGCTGTTATGCGTGATACTCGTATAGTACAGACATAAAAAACAATTTGCTATAAAACTACTGCTGCTTTTAACTCAACAAATGCTTTTACACAGCAGCAACTGTTAATAATCCATAACTAAGGTGTTAATTTAGTCACATACCTTTGTAAGCGACTACCCGCTAAAATCGCAGAAATATTGCAAGTATTTATGCATATTGAGGGGAAGATACGGGAGAATTATAGTTTACAGCCAGACGAAACATTTTGAGTTATCTAAAGATGCTATTTGTAAGTTTTCCGGATAGCTGGCTTACAGTCCAATTTGAATAAAATTATCATAAGATTATTCCTATAGTTTGCTCTGGAGTCGAGTTATCACTAAAGTCCATGTTTACAATCCGATTCGGTATAAATTCGGGAGATATATTGAATCGATAAGTACGACAGATACTACTGAGATCGAAGTATGTGCATATGAACATACAGTGCCGGACAAATTTATTGTTTGGCACAGATAATTTTTCGCAATGTATGCAAAGTTCGTTATTCTAATTTCTTTCGTTAATTTTTTATAAAAATATAGTTCATACTACAACAAAAACAAGTAAGAAAGTCTAAGTTCGGGCGGAGCCGAACATTAAATACCCGGCGCAAGTATTAAATATATGTTTTCCACCTTTCCGAAAGCTACCGCTACATGATAAGCCGGGGTGTATACATTTTAAGTAAATTAGCGTCCTTAAATTTCGAAATATTGCAGTTTCAAGCATATCTGAAATTTACCGTTATATGAAAAGCGGCCTCAATTTTAGTCCGATTTCAACAATTTTCAACGGTTTGCTTTTATGTGGCAAGCACAATAACCATACCGAGCTTGGTACAAATTGCTAGAACGGTTAGCGAGATACATATATGTGATCACAAGTGGGCGGTGCTACGCCCATTTTCCAAAATTTTGTCATAAACGTATTTCTTGGTAAAGAATTGTTGCAATCATCAATTTTGAATAAATTAGCTTCAATATTTACTGATTTATCGAAGATTTTGTATTTCTCGAAATTACCGTTATATGGGATGTGGGCGTGGTTATTGTCCGATTTTAGAAATTTTCGGCCAATTGGTATGCTGTACCAGGACCAACAACTGTGCCAAGTTTGGAAGAAATTGGTGTAGCGGTTACCAAGATATACGCATGTAACCATAAGTGGGCGTGGCTACGCCCATTTGCCAAAATTTTGTAATATTCTTATTTTTCGTCTAAAACTCATTGCAAATATCAATTTTGAGTGAATTATCTTCAGTAGTTACTAAAATATCGCAGTTTTCGTTTTTCTGAAAATTACCGTTATATGGGAGGTAGGCGTGGTTATTGTCCGATTTTTTAAATTTTCGGCCATTTGATATGCTGTGCGAAGGCCAATAACTGTGCCAAGTTTGGAAGAAATTGGTGCAGCGGTTACCAAGATATATACATGTAACCATAAGTGGGCGTGGCTACGCCCATTTTCCAAAAATTTATAATATTCATGTTTTCCGTCTGAAACTCATTGTAAGTATCAATTTTGAGTGAATTATCTTCAGTAGTTACTAAAATATCGCAGTTTTCGTATTTCTTCAAATTACCGTTATATGGGAGGTAGGCGTGGTTATTATCCGATTTCGCCCGTTTTCAATACCATCCGTCCCACGCCCAAAAGAAGTTCACGTACCAAGTTTCGTTAAGATATCTCAATTTTTACTCGAGTTATCGTGTGCACAGACGGACGGACGGACGGACGGACGGACGGACGGACGGACGGACGGACGGACAGACAGTCACCGCTTAATCGATTTCTCTTTTCATTCTGATCATTTATGTATACATTTGTCTATATCTATCTCGATTCGTTTTGCCTGTTACAAACAACCGTTATGTGAACAAAATTAATATACCCTTGTGCACAAGTGCGCTCGGGTATAAAAATATTGTAGATATGAGCATTTAAAAAACTTATATGTGTAAAATAATGTGTGCTTTGCGCCCAAAAGATTTTGCTGTGAAATAAGATGCGAATGTACGCTTATGTGATTTGATTCTTTACTGTGCGATTTTTGTTGAATTCTTGGAATCATCAACTCATAAACACAAACAGAATTAGCGCCGAGCAAGCTTGAGGAGTGGTGGTACGGTACTGGTTCTTTATCTATTACAAATGAATGCCTTTTAACATGGCGATGTTACACGAATAGGCAATAGAACCCCTCTGCAGAAGTTTTGAACTCATTCTGAATTGGTTCCATTCCGGTTTTTTATGAGAAAAAATTTTGATTATAAAATTTTTTGATGTTTTCGTTTTTTTCTTATCTTTTACAGATTCGAATTTTATTATTGGTTTATTTTATTTATATTAACAGGGAAATTCAGGCTAAGACAGTAAATAGTCTTTCGTAAGACAAGTGAAAGACAGATGGCAAGACAGTTCGAAGACTTTTGTTATTGAAGCACAAATGTCTTAGAAAAAAAGCTCTCTCATTCACCACTTGTGGTGAAAAGCTATTTTGAGAGAAAGCACTAGTATGTCACAATGGGCGAGTGAGCAGAGCGCGGACGTTTCGTTCGAAAGTTCTCGAGTTCGAGTCTCAGGCGCCGGAACATTTTTTTTGTATTTCTTTTAATAATTTTATTGAAGCTAATTGACTCAAAATCGATAATTAGAATAATGACTTAACAGAAAATCAGATTGTTTAACATTTTAGGATAATAGGCGTGGCGCCGCCCACTTATGATCCCAGATGTGTACCACGGTAACCGATTCATAAATTTCTACCAAACTCGGTGCACTCAATAACCTTAGTACAAGAAAGACATTCGTTGAAAATTATTCAACCCCCCCATGTTTATCATGCAAATGTAGTTTAAAAAAGTTGAAACGACGATATGAGATACCTGCGCCGGATATAGGAAGTTCGGTTTCGCCCGAACATTTACTTCTTTACCTGTTTTTACAATTTTGTGAATGACGGGGCGTATGAGCATCATTTTATGTGTATTATTTGATGCTTGCACTCTATACTTACATATGTATGAACTAGGGATGTTTCGAATGTCATATTAGCGAATGCGAATGCGAATGTGCGAATGCGAATGTTAGGAATAACATAAAAAAAGCTATAATCAACTTAATTCATCGTTTTTTATTACTTACAAATTTTGTAAATTATTAGAACATTGAACGAGTGCTTAACCTATACAGTATTTTAATCTAGTTGTCAAAGGTGCATATTATATTTCAATAATAGTAATTTTTCTGCCTTTGCAGAGGATTTTCACCGAGATGAGCTCTATTTTCATTAAGATAGGCCTTCAATTGAGCTTTCATTTCAAATTTTTTAATTTCTCCGGATTCTACATCCGAGCCTTCGCTTTCGCTGGAGGAATCTAAAATTATTTCTAGGCTGCTTATAAGACTTTTAGCAGTACTTGTTGAAGGCCCATCAATGTTGCTTGATATACTACATAACCGTTTAGCGTCTGAAGCTAAAAGCCCGTTATTGTCCGCAACCTGGTTAGACAGACTTATAGCCTATTTCCGCCAGCGGCTCAACTGCAGTTAAGAGCTCAGATAAGTTTCAAGAATTTCAACACGGGGTGAGCGGCAAAGTTTATTTCTTAGTGTTGGCTTTTCTCCTTTCGTTTACTTGTACTTAGTAGGAGGAATTACTCTCTTTGAGTTGACATGTCCTTGTTCCAGTCGACATAAACAGCCTTGGTAGAAATGAACTATTAGAGCCATTTCAGCAATATTAGAGTGGATTCTCTTCGCTTGATGCGAATGGGAATGTCGAAAGCGAATATGTAAAATGATGCGAATTTCGAATGCGAATGCAAATATTCGCAACATGCCTGGTATGAACATACATTAGTGGGATTATGTGCAGCATGAATGCTTATAACTAAGCAATAAGATAAGCGCCTACTTTACTTATGCTTAATAGACACAGCAAGCATTAAGGCAACCCTCGACCATTTACAGACATTTTAACGGACGTTTAAGTCATAAATTAGGTGGCGGTTAAGAGGTTGTTGATGCAACTAAGGTAGACAGATAAGGAACTGAGAGCGCAATAATATGCAGGCACTCGTGTACTCAGCTGACAGGCCGACGACTTGCGGTCCAATTGCACGCATGTAAGTTTGCATGGTTGTATATGTGTGTGTGTGTGTGCGTACGGTAATATGGCAATTTGCATGCACCGAACTTAGCTGTGTTGTCTCAAGCGAAACTAAAGCTGCTGCAGCAGCGACAGCATCAGCGGAAGTTGCTTGAGCAGGAAAGAGCGGAAGCGACTAGTATGCAACGTCGACTGACTGCATTAAATACGCTTGCTGCCTTATCGTATTTCGTTACGCTGTCTATAAACTTTCTTCAAAGATGCAGCTTCACAGTTTTCACGTAGTTATGAGAAGTTTTCATGTTTTACCTGCACTGCTACCTCTGATGCGGCTATTGAACTCAAATGAAGTTAAGGGATGGACAATGATGGTCGTACAGTGGGGATAAAGTATGCAGCGAGCATGTAATGCATGTAAACGGAAGCGGCTGTAAAGTTAACGCTCCCAATATGCAGCTGCTATAACTTATACTGATGTGTATATACCCGACGTCAGCTATAGTCTGTTATTGATGTCCTGTCGAGCGTAAAGTCATCACAGAGACAGGAGAAGTTCTGAAGTTTGCTTGCGTGAACTTTGTTTTTGCTTGTCACTCAGTATCCGCTATGGAAATACTTAGCGCAGTAGTTGGTTGAGTTGCTATTGGCTGTTGTTTGAGCTGATGGCTGTGATAAAGCTGGGGTAGAGATTTTCAGATGTATTCGCTATAGATCGATACTAGAAATTATTTAAAACCGCTACGTCCGCATAAAGTACAGTTCTAGTACAAGTTCAGTGTTTTGATTTCAAATGTAAAGAGCTCTACAAAGTCACATTTTCATACAAATTTAAATTGCTAAATTGTTATTTATGAATTTGGGTGTAAGTATGTATATTAAATTCAACTTGATTTTTTAAAAATTTTCCCAAAATTGCTTTTTAAGATCCCTTCCTTTCACATTCATATGGTAAAGTTTCCTAAAATTTTATTTCACTTTTAAAAAGGTGGTAGCCCTCTTAAAAATACTTTTAGAATAAAGCTTTCTTAACCCTGTTTCGTTTTACATCCATATTGACAGATTTAATTTATCTAAGAGTTTGCATTTAATTTCACTTTTAAACGGGTGGCAACTCCTTTAAAAATGTTCTATAAATTAAACCTTTTTTTTTGCAATTCTCTTGTGACATGCATGTTTTAATATTTCATTTAACTCACTGACTAAAGTTGAATAGACTTTTGAGCAGGTGGCAACCGTACTTAAAAATATCTTCGAAACAAAGATTTTTATCGATATTGTAATATTCTATTAAAATATTAATTATGTGAATGAAACTTCGATTTTAGAAAGTTGGCAATCCTCTTAGAAAATATCTTTAATAATAATTTCTTTAAACATAAATGTTTTGTTTGACATCCCTAAAGTAATAGTGTAATATTAAATTAAATTGAAATTCACTTTTAAAAAGTTGGCAACACTATCCACAATTTTTCAGAATAAAACTTTCGTTTGACATCCATATTGTAATATTTCATTTATAAAACTGATTATATTTAATGTGGCTTATAAACAGGTGGAAACACTTTTAAAACTATTTTCATATTTCAACCTTCTTAAAGATCTTTCGTTTACCACCCTATCGTAATATTTCACTGAGCTAATTATTAAAATTTTATTTCACTTTTGAAACAGGTGGCAACAATCTAAAAAATGTATTTAGAATTAAAGCCCATTAAATTTTTTGGTGCATAGGGGCGATTAGGTACTGAATGTGCTTTTAAAATTTTAGCCTTGAATATCCCCAAAATTTTACAAAATTTATTTTTTGAAAAAATTATACGCTAAACCATACACTCGACCATACTCGAATTTCGTCCTCCTAACTTTATAAACTTACAAAAATAACATTAATTAAAAGGTCATTTTTAATACGTGTTCGTCGTTTATACCAAAAATTTTTATTTTCTTAAACTTTGCCGAATTTTCTCTTTCATTTGGTACCACATTGCCTTGAATTGTTTAAATAATTTTTGGAATTAAACATTTCTTTGAAACTACAAAGTCCTTTTCAAAAGTCGTGACGTTTGAGTGAAAACCTAAAAATATAGTTATACTAAAATAGTTATACTATATTATATATTATATCTCAAACGGGGCTCCAAAAGTGATTTTCAGTCAGAGCAAAATGTATTGTAGCCAAATGCTTAAACTTGCTTGTATTTGCATTCATAATACTTTACGTACGCGTATTGATATCTTTTCCTATAAGCATTGCTATTAGCAGTTTGAATAGCCATACTTATAGGAAAAGATATACGTACTCGTAATCGTTTTCATTTTTGTATTTTTATTTGTAGTCGTATTCATATTCGTACTCGTAATCATATTCGTATTGCTATTCGCATTTTTTCATATTCACACTCATGCTAACTCACATTTAAAGATATTATTTTTTTACATTCGTAAGTAATTATATTCGTATCTGCATTTGCGCTCTAATTCATATTTGCCTTCATATTCATACTCGTATTCGTATTTATTTGTTTTCATTTGCGTTTTTCTATTCCATTTTATTCTCGTACGAGTATATGACTTCGCATTTATCTAAGTATGTTTTCGTATACATACTCATCATTCTCAATTAGCTGCGATATGAGAAACGCAATTAACTTATCCTTACCTTTATAATTGCGTTTTAATTGTAAATTTTTGTAATCAACAACTCTTCATTACTAAGCTTTCTCGCCTCCCTTGCACTTAGTTAAGTTTGCCTCTTAATCACAGCTTATTGATGCCCACACATCTCTACCACTACTTTCATATCTATCTCTCCGTCTGCCTGTCTCTACTTTCCTATAGCTCACTCAATTAACACCACATTCAGCATTCATCAGCATGACATTTGTTTGAGCACGTGACTTCCAACACCACTCATCTCGGCTGCATCAAATTTCAGCGCAAAAATGCGCATTTTCATAGAAAATTGCCTAGAAAATGAGCAAAAAAAATGCTATCTGGCAGATGAAAGCGGAGAAATGAGCTGTTCGCCTCACTCATCCTTCCTGTCGCAAATTAAATTGTTCCACTTCAAATGCGCTAACTCTGTAACACTTTTATTTGCTGCCAATCGTTGACTTGCCCTCGCATTAGCTTGACTGTGATGCTCCCACTCGCTGTCGTTGACGCTTCCGTGCAATCACACTTTACTTCTCCTTTACACCCTCTATCTGGTTAACTCTCTTAACTTAAACAGCTGCCAGCAAACCTGTCATACGCTTCATTGCGCTGACTATTTCAATTACTTGGCGGCTTAGTTGGCTTGGTGCCCGCATTTTAATTTTGTTATTCGTTATTGCTATGTACGAACTTACTAACTTACGTATGTTTGTGTATAAGTAAATATGTATCCTTCGTTTTTTTTTTTGATATTGACTTTAATGCTTACAATATTACTTACTATTGACATCGTTGTTTTTGTTGTTGACTTTTAATATTCGCCTATGTGGCTTTTGTTGTCATCCACAACCACATTCGCATACAAGTAGATATTATTTTGTTATCTTTGTTCAAATGCTTTCTGCTTATGACATTTCGACTTTTGTCGTTACTCATACGCCTCGCTGACCGCTGTTTTTGTGCTGCATTTGCTGTGATATAAAATTCGATGGCTGCCTTTTTTTTTGCTTCATTATCAAAGATAGGTAATTGCTACGAAATACTGAACATACAAAAGTGGGTCACAGGTCGAAATCGTTCATTTCCCTTTTTAGTTTTGGGCTTTATCTGGCTTCTTTTTGTTTCGAATTTATATAGTCTAATCGCTACTTTTTTCACCTTCTGCCGCCTGCTAATAGGGATGAATTATGTCTATTGCGTTACAAGTGGTAGTGATATAACTTTTATCTAGTCCTCGGCTGCTTTAAAGGACTTCTCCACGTGCATCTACCAGAACAGTGAGTATACTTTCCAACAGAACGTTGTACATGTGGACCGAAAAGCCAACGAATATTACAATCTTAGAAAACGTAAGGCGGGGATACTATGTGGATGAAGAAAATAATAAAATAAAAAAGATGAGGATAGAAGCAGAAAGATTAATATACAGGTAATAAGATTTTCGAGATTCGCGGAACTAATTCAGTATTTTAAATATTATTTCGGGATTCTCGGGAATATTTCAAAATTTTCGAGACTCTTTCGGAATTTTCATTGTATATATCGATCTTTTTATCGATATTGTTTTCGATATTCTTGTCGATATTGTTATCGAAATTATACCCGACTTTGTTATCGATATATTTATAAATATTTTCGTCGATGTAATAATCGATATTTTTATCGGTATCTAAAAAGACATTGTTATTAACATGTAATTACCGATTTTTACACTTTAATTGATATTTTATCGATATTTCTATCAACTTTTATATCGATATTTTTATTGGTTTTGTTATCAATATATTTATTGACTTTGTTATCGATAATTTTCATCAATTTTGTTATCGATATTATGTCGATTTTGTTATCGTTAATTTTTGTCGTTTTGTTGTCGATATTTTTATCGTTTTTGTTATCGATATTTTTATTAATATTAGAACGGAAAGGGTAGTATTATATTTTTTTGCAAATTACTATTTCTACTATCTACGTCTAACGATTTCTCCTAAAATATTTAAGGTACTAGCCGTACGCGATCTCCAAAGTAACGAAGATGCGCAAATTTTCCCCCGCCACACATATTGCGAACAATGTCGAACAATGTCGAACATAGGAACATATTTTATTGAGAGGTCAAGATTTTATGGTAATTAAAAAAACCGGTTTGTTCGTTAAAAAATATCCGGTTTATTCGATGTTCGAAAAAACAAGATTACAAAAAAAAACCGCCATATATTCAGAAAAACCGGTTTAAACCGGTTTGAAAAAACCGAATCATTCACCCTAGTAGGTACGCTAAAATTACGCAATTAACGGCGAGACACGTAAACTTGACTTTGGTCATAGATGTCGAATATGTATACCACTTTTTCTAGATCAAGTAATTTTCATAAGTTATAATCATTTTCGTACATACCATAAACATATCGTCGCCTCAGAAAACGGATGACGAATGTGCAAAATCACGATTTTGGGATTTTGATGCAGATTTACTAAGTTGGACATGCTCTTTCGATTTCTGCAATCCATTTTTTTATATCTCCATTAGTTTTTGAGATATTTCGTGCGCATTTTGTCGTATGTTACATAATATTAATGATTGGGTATGCCTTTTGTTGTATGTGCTGAAAATGCGTCACATACGACAAATTCCCATACAAACGTACCTTTTTTTTAATCATAAAACGTTTGACGTATGTGGCACATACGACAAATTCCCATACAAATGTAATCTTTTTTTAATCATAAAACATTTGTCGTATGTATCGCAAAACTTTGAACTTACGACAATTGGATGGTCCTCTACTATAACGATACAATTAAAATTGAAAATTAAACTAAGTAACTAATTTTAAAATTTTAAATTTTTAAATTTTAGCTTGCACTGAGTCTCCAATGAAATGAAAGAGATAAAAATGTACAAAAGACTGAATTTAAGTATTGTTTTTTGTTTTTATATAAAGAAAACGTATGTTCGTCACATATTTACAGCTCAAGAGATGTACAGATTTTTTTTATTAAATACATGATTATGTTTTTGTTATGTTTTTTCTAATAAGTAATCATTATTTAATAAATATGTCTGTTTTTTTCATCAAATTATACCATCGTCGTTGAAATAGATACTTTACTATTGTCGTATGTTCTGTGGACAAAACAAAGTGGTGAGCAAACGCTACTTACGACAAATGTATACGGAATGAAAAGTAAATTTTCTCATTAACGTTAAGAGATATTAAATGTGAAAATATGGGAAATCAAAACTAATAACACCAACTACGTCTCCTTCAAAAGTTACAAAAATCTACCGTACAGTTTCGGATTAATTCGACCTTAAACTTCAAAGTCAATTTTCTCAAAACCGTGTTTTGTAACATTCGACATCCGTTTTCTGAGATGACGATATGTAATATACTCGTACATGGCGTATGAGCAACATTTTTTTCATTTCAGGAATGAATGTTACTCATACGCTATGTACGAGTATGCCTTGTGGTATGTCCGTATGTTTTGACTACTAGTTGAGAAAATATAGAGCTAAATTGATTTTGGTTCGTGTCTCTGCTACATCATGAATTGATATACATATTTATATGAATGTATATTTGTTTGTCTATCTGCAGCTACCTTCATTTAATAGTCTTCAAAACTTTCGGCGAATAAACTGGGATTAAAACCCAAACGACTAAATTTTCGATAAAAATTTCCATCAGTTAGTCAGGGAGTGCCAGCTAGTATTCTTTCTTAGCCCCCACTACAAACTGTTGTCACGTTTACGCTTTTGAGCACAGCGAAATTCAGAGCTGCCAATACTTCCAGCAGCTCTTTGCCTTTTGGATTTATTTTTTCGCCGCCCTATTTAACTGACCAACCATTAAAGTCACCCGGGAAAAGCAAGGCGCTTCTTAGCTACACATCGTTAACCAGCTAGGTGGTGATGGATACAAAGTTGGCCACGTCAGTGCTGGGACGGATGCTGCAGCTTTAAACATACAAAACTGTTATAGTAAATATGTAGTAAATATGAATGTACGTTTTTCTACATATCTATGTATGTACATATATAATTCTGTCTCTACTCAAGTTAGAACCTCCACGATGCTGATAAGATGCACTCACCATGCTGCCCATTGTCACGCGCATTTATTTTTATTTTTATTACCATTGCTCCCTCCTGTTCACAATATTCTGCTGATAAGTTTTCTTCGTCTTCCTGTTGTGTTGGTCACTTTGATTTTTGTTATATTCTCTTATAATATTTAGTTTTATAGTTCTGCTGGGGCTATTTGGTTTGCTGTTTTTCTTATCATATATGTATGTATGTGTTTAATAAACACTGTTTATAAATGGCAAGTTATAAGGATCGCTAACTTTTGATGTTTATGATAGTTTTGTGTCATACTAACATTACTCTTTAATAAGAGGCTACTTTAGGAGGAGTTTAAATCTTAGCTTTCGTTTCAAACATTTTCGAAAAGCCAATGAAAAATATACTCTATAAAATAAAAATTTTAATTAAATTTGGTTATAACACAGTTGCCTATTCACAAACATTCGACCGCTTCAGGAAATTATGAAATTTGTGTCTTTTGGATTTTTCTAAAGAAAAACAGAACACAGAATCGGCAGTTGAAATAGGGCGTTCTTCAGTAAAATTCTGAAGTAGGGCGTTCTTGAAAAGTTTTTTGAGATAGGGCGCTTTCGAACTGGCTGCTAAGATAGGTCGGTCTTCCGCTTAGGCATCGATATTTAGATCTTCACATTTTAGCGAAAAGATCCTTCAGTTCGACACCCATGAGTACCCTACGAAAGCAAGAGCACCCGAAACAAAATAGAAAGACCCGCTGGTTTGAGAGATTAGCGGAATTTCGCAAAGGAAAGGTGAAGATTTTTGTTCTCGGCCTAAACCAGTAAACGATTGTAGAGCAAAAAACTGCAAACGAATTTATACTTCAAGCCTTATAGTTTGAAGAAATTCTTCTTAGTGAAAAAAACCTTGGCCTGTTTTCGTAGATATGTTGCAAAATTTCAGAGACTTTATATAAAAATAAAAACACTACAAAAATGTCACACCTTTGTATAACTATGCATGTGGGTCAAATATAATAAAACTGCGTTTTTAATTTTTCTCTCTGACGTCAGGATTTTTAAAAGGACATTGTAGATATGATATATGATAAGATATGATTAATTCCAAAAATTAGTTAAAAAATTCAGTGCAATTTAGAATTACAATATGGGCACCAAATAAAAGAAAAAAATCTGCCGAATTTAAAAAATATTAAAATTTTTGGTTTACAATTCATTTATTCTTTTTAAAGCAAATAAAATGAAATTCGTGGAAGTGGTCGAGTGTATATTAGTCTTTAGTTTCCAAAAACTATTTTTGCAAAATTTCGAGGATATTCAAGGATAAAATTTTAAAAGGACATTTTCAATAACTAATAGTCCTTGTGCACCAAAAAACTGTATCGGTCTTAATTTAACACAATTTTCTCTTTAATCTTATACCCATACTGTTTCTTCAAATTGCACTGAATTTCTTTAATAATTGTTTGAAATACGTAATCATATTCTTCAAATTTCATAGTACTTTTAAAAATGTCAGAGAGAAATCTAAAAACGTAGTATACATTTACTGTCGCACGTGTATGTTCAAATAATTTCTGCATGACTGAAAAATTTTGCTTTTATTAATTTGTGTAAAATATACATATATGTCGAAAAGTTATATTTTTTATTCTTAATACAATAAACGCCAAGTTTGTCTGTTACACGTTTTAGCAGAAAGTTGCCAATTATATACACATATATATATTTTTTTATTTTTTTGGTAATTCTAGGAGATTGTCCCGGCTTTGCGGAATTTTTCTGAAAGTTTTTGAAATTTTTTCAGAAATATCCGACATTTTGAAGAGCTGAGCTGAATTCCAAATATTTTTCCAGTTTTGTCGGAATATTTCGGGACTGGTTGCGATTGTTTTCGTGTGCCGAATATTATTCGATTTTTTGTTTTGGAATTTTTAGAGTTTTTTCGAGATATTCTAGTATAATTTCAGGATATTTTTTTTTGGGATCTGTTCAGATGTTTAAGAGCTACTGTGGTTCTTTTCTAACTTTCTGGAGTTTTTTCCGCAATTTTCTTGCAAATTTTCGCATTTTTCGGGAATCCAAGACTTACGCCCGTTTTTATAAGAGATATTTCGGAATTTCGCTGGATATTTCACATCTGTTTCAATTCCTTTTCAAAGTTTTCCGAGTTTTTCATTATTGACGAATTTTTTGAACTTTTTGGGAATTCTCGGGAGCTTACAGATCCAAAGTTTTTTTCTGTTAAAAAAAGACCGAGAAAATTTGATTTTTTATTGTTGTCAAAAAAATAAAAAGCAAAAAACGGTGAGTTTTTCTGGCTTTATTTTTAGCTTATCTTAAAATGCGTACTTGGTATGGGCAAATACAAAAAATCAATTTGCCCCAAACAGTTCGTTCACTTTACCCCAGCCACCAGCGGAACACGCAAGTTCTGAATACAAACAAATTCGCCATTTTATGTGCACCAAAAAAAATAAATATCAGCCAACAATTTCATAAATGCCAACACGCAGAGTTGCGAAAATGAGCATGCAACAGCAACAACAACCAACACACTTTGTGGAACTGCGCGTCAGATAAGCGAGTGTCCTTCTCACAATGCTGTGAAATATATATACATGTAGTTGTTATTACAGTTTTATTATTGTTGTTGCCACTTTGTGCACATTGAAAATGCTGTCGAAATGTGGGCGTTTTAACAGCCAGTATTAAATACACAAACTAATATATATATATTTTTTTTTGTAATGCAACCAAGTTTAAAGTAATAATATACTAGTCGATATGCGCGAGCAGCTCATTCAATACTTGCATATAACTACATACATACATACGTGCGTATGCATGCACATGTGTGTTTGTGCATTCGCATTCCGTTTATGCCCCTTTTCATTGATGCATTGCACTCCATTGCATTTCCATTTATTATTTCTGTCAGCTAAGCACGCTTTTCATATTTATTATCGCCATTCGCATTTTCCGCTGCCAGCAGCAGCAGCAGCAGCATCTTTTGCAAAAGACCTTTCCTATTAAACCCCCTCCCGGTCCGTCATCGCTGCTAAACATTTGCTTTTATACTTTGCTTGCCAATGGCTGTCGCAATTGTTTCTTATCGGTTTTGTCACTGCACTCTATGAATGGAATTTGAAAAGACTGTCAATTGGCCCGCTCTATGTGTCGGACTTCTTCTTGTGCTGTTCGTTGCCTGATTGTCGCATAATGCACGCGGGGGCGCGCTGGACTCCTCCTCATTGCTTCGACTACATTTTCATTAACTGTCATTTTCACACTGACATAGTAAAGTGTTATTATTAGTTTGTCCCCTTCTGTTCCTTCTCTTTATTTGTCACATACGCACACATACATACGTATGTACAAATATATTTAAGAAAGCTTTCTAAAGCCCCTAAATGAAAAGTTATGAAATAGTTGGCTTATGTCATAAAATAATATCCTTTGACTGCTGCGTGCATGTCAGAAATGCAATAATTCTAGTCCTTTTAAGAATCACATACATATATACATACGTTTTTATGCATACTTTGTATATATGTATGGATATGTTCATATGTTATGTTTGTGTGTATAGAAATTTGTGAAGAAAATATTGCCACAGGACAATTAGCTTCGACTAAGTGGGGGAAAAACATGTTATAAATTTTTATTAAAAACGTTATTAAAGATGTTTGGTTATTTATGATTCCTTTCAGAATAAGGCGATAGAGCTCTAGATACTAGATACATACAAGAGTGTATACTAAATATATATGTACGTGTACCAGGGTAGCGAACCCATTTTTGATAATTACCCGATTTCGTCAATGAAAATCCCCGATTTTGCCCGAAATTTCGTAAACTTTTCCACCCATAGATAAGTCCGTGCTTACAAAAAAAATTTATGTTCTTTGATATATTACTGGTCTCTCCAGTTTATTTTATTTTCAAAAAGGGACGGTAATCATTATGAGTAAAGTAATTAAAATCAGCATTTTATCATTATTCTACGATTTTTATATTTTTCGCTCAAAAATAATAATTATTATTGAGTTTTATTTTTCCGCTCAACGAAAATTATTATTAATTGAGTTTTATTTTTCCGCTTAAAAATAATAATTATTTATAAAATTGATAAGGCAATACAGACGCAACTTACTGAAGTTTTGACCTGAAAATTTTGGAACTTATTCCTTGTATTGGGATGTCGCTAACTCTGAAAAGGATACGACGGACATCACGCTGGTAGAGCTTTTGATTTTTTTTGAATGATCATTATTCTTAAGTGAAAAAATAAAGCTCAATAGTAATTATTATCTTTGAGCGAAAAAATAAAAATCATAAAATAATCATTATTTTTGAAAGAAAAAATAAAAGTCAAGTAAAAATAATTACCTCGAATAATAAAAATCATTTAAAATTTCGATACGGCGCACAGTGTAAGATTTGACCCATCTAGCTGCTTTTAATTCTGTAATTCGAAATCTATTGAAGATGGATTAATGAAATTTTGCACAAGGTACGTTATAAGATAGGCGAAGCTGTTTACAAAAAATTGGTAATTTATAGTTACTGTCATGCCACCCTATTATATAACTGCAATTTTTAAAAATGCAAAAATTGAAATGTTTAACTAATTACAAAGGCTAAAATGCCCAAAATTGATATTTAGAATTTCCCTATAACAAGGAATTATAAACTGACAGAAATGGACTTAAAAATAAATATATTTTTTTTTTAGTTATGGGCGTGGAAAATATCGATAAAAAAGTCAAGTTGGGTCAAAGAAATTCCGTTATAAGTTCAATATTTCTTGCTCTATTTTCAGAAATGGTATACCATTGGAAAGGTAATGAATCAGGCTTTCTCTGTTGAAAACGAAAATATAAGAATTTGTCTCAGTCGAGATAAAATGCAAATGAATTACTCGAGGAAAATGAAATTCCCAGTAGGCCAGAAAAAGTAAAATTTCATCAAAACCTGCACTTTCCAGCAGCTAAAATTATGTTGTTTAAAGTCTAAGAGGAGTGGCAAATAAACTGAGATACAAACTTTATCGAATAGTGGCGGATAACGAGTTTGCGGGTCTAATGAAATTAATAAATTGCTAAAAATAAATTTAAGTTAACATCGTTTTGCTTTAACATGAAATACTCAGTCCTAGTTTACTAAAACCCCAAAAATGTATATTCATTAAAAAGAACATACCCAAGCAAATAAGACCAAAATGGTATTTTAGTAATTGTTGCATAAATCATATAACACCGACAAAATAAGCATTGCGATTCAGTTTCAAATATACAAGTTTAAATATTATTGTGCTCGGTAATTTTCCAAACCAAACCCCGTCCCGCCATACACTTTGATTAAAATTTTGTAGTTGTTATTGTTTCGTCTTTATCAGGCATTTCTGAAAACATTCTTGACGTTGTTTTAAAATTTGGCGACATAAAATAATGGAATTAATCTTTTCTAGAATACTGAAATGATACACTGTGCGGCGTACGTGTTTTACGACAATTACAACTTGTTGATTTTTTTGGATAAAATTTAAAATATAATTATTATTTTCCGTCCCTGATTTGTATATAAACCAAACGAAGCTTTTATAAAGTTAGTTAACAAATAAAGAATAAATATATTTCTATTATATTTACATACATACAGTGGTCGAAAAACTTTTAGTCGCACCAATTATTATTATTTTTTTTTTTAAATTTAATTTGAGTTATTTTTTTTATTAAAAATATAGTTCATTCTTTAACAAAAAGTCCAAGTTTCAAACTTTGTGCAATATTTGGAAAAAAATTCAACAATCTTTCGTAAAAGTTTCGAGCGTGTTAATTCGATTTTCTAGAAAGATTTCGGATTTTCCATTGGAATTCTAAAATTTATAAAATTTTAAGCCTTCCGCCAAAATATTTCGGAAAAATATTAACATTTAGGTGACCTTCAGCGATTTCAAAATACCTGCAAACATGTCATTGCTTTAATACCGTTGCTAAAATTTTTTAAAAAGTGTTCTGAGTGGCTTTTAAATAGTTCTAGAGGGGTTTTTCGGCGTAATTTGGCAGAACTTTCTTTTTCCTTCTTGGCAAGTCTAGAACTATTGAAGAGCCACTCAGAGCACTTTAAATTTTTATTTTCTTCAAACATTCAACTTTTGCGACTTTTTTGAAAAACAAAAAAAAATGTTTTTTTTGCATAATTTTGCAGAACTTTCTATTTCCTTTACAGGAACTCTGGATCTTTTGAAAAGCCGCTCAGAACAGTTTTAAATTAAATTTTTTTGAAACATTCCACTTTTTCGACCCTTTCGAAAAAACCTTTTTTCTGCGTAATTTTGCAGAACTTCCTTTTACCTTCTCAGAAACTCTAGAACTATTGAAAAGCTACTTAGAACAATTTTTTATTTGCCTTTTTGCCAAATTTCGTATGCTACGGGAATCTGGCATACAGAATTTTTTTTGTCAAAATACCAGGAACATGTTTTTTCATTTCAAGTACTCTAGAATTACTAAAAAGCTACTCAGAACAGATTTTTTTTTGTTTCTTTTGCGTTATACCGTATGCCAACTTCACATTCATTTGGAAAGAGTCTTTAAACGCCACCTACACTCAAACCAAATTTTAAATCAGCTGTTTCGCTCAAAGTAGCGGCCGAACAGTGTTGTCATAATTTTTTATTTTAAGATTCCTTGCAATTTGTTTTAATGTTGCAAAATAAAATATTAACTAATTTAATAATATGTTAGTTAGAAAATTACTTATCTCAAATAATATTAATTTTGAGTATTACCATTAAATTACATTCGAATTTAAGTTTAATTTGTTCCAAAAACTTCACGCCATACATCGTTTAGATGTAGAAATACTAAAAATGCAGATCGATAGTACTTTTAACACTTACTTCAACTAAACCAAAACTAGCTGACGCAAGTAAAAAATAAAGAAGATATTATTGGTTAAATTAAAATTTTTCGATATTTTAAAATATTAATATCTAATGGACAACAACGTAACCGATAAAAAAGTAATGATGTCAAAGTAAAGAAAACTAATTTGTCTTTTAGTTGCAAAATTAAAAAATTAAAAAAAAATTTCACAATTTTTTCATAAAATAACCTTTTTCGAAAAAAGTGCTTAATTAATGCTAAAGAAATTTATATTCTTTGGAAAGTAAAATTGATTACCTTTTAATCGATATTAAAACTTTATTATGATTTGCTGTTAAGTCCTATGAATTCAGTGATAATAAAAAATGCATTTACAAGCAAGTGGCTATCTTACACATATTCAGCTCATTCAAACAAGGGCCCCTCTTCTACAGCAACAGAGAAAAGAGAATTTTGCTTAGAAAAGTACTATGACAAAGAAATAAAAAAGCAGATACATTTTATACATAACCGAAAGATAAAATAATTGTCTTTATTTTGACAACATTATCTTTTTATTGGTTATGTAGTTCAAAAGATACTAATATTTTAAAATATCGAAAAATTTAAATTTAACCCCTTATATTTTCTTTATTTTTTAGTTATAGCTAGCATATAGACGCAAATACATAGTAAAAAAGTCTTTCGTTATTTAAAAAAAAAAAAAATACATACATAAATACATAAAATTAAATGTTTCCAATAAAGCCAGCAATTTTAAATGAAGCTATGGAGAAAGAAAACATACTCAGTGACACATAAAACGTATATGATTTTTTTCATGTATAGTGCTTTCAACAAGAAAGCAGTCAGCTTAAGTCGTTAAAGCATAAAGTTGTCTTTATAAAAAGTCCTTTGCGTTATAAAAAAGAACAAGGACAGACCGCCAATTTTCACCCGCCAAATTCATCTACGGGTGCCTCGTGTCCATCAGCGGTGGTGGAAAGTTAGGCGGGCTATTATATCCGGAGGCTTATGGCTTCTTTGGTAAGCTGTCGGCATTGTCTGCCGATCGCAGCCTTTTGGAGGTTTTTAGCGACTGAAAACCGTTTAATTGCCTCGGACATCCATTAGACCCTGGATTAGGGGAAAGGAAGATTTGACACCCCTTGGTGACAACAGTGTCCACCTTTGGAGGATGAGATTCTTCATCGCGCTCTGTGGTCCTTATGTGTGAGAGGCCAAGAGTTTACACAAGCTCGGTCGATGAGAGATTTCTATAGTAACTATATTTTGTGGGTACACCAAAACCGCCAGAAAAGGCCAAATGCAATGAGGAATAAATAAAAATCTTTAGTATTAAAAAACTGCTAAATAAACAATTGGGTATGTTTATTGGAAGTCCCCTGAAGTGAACCAAAGTTTTGCGATCGAAAAATATTGATTTTCAAGAATTCTATACCACTTGTTTCCAACATAAAATACATGGACAACTTTGAGCGACCTCCAAATATTTTTTGATTTCAGAATAAAAAAATGGGTATATTTTTTCGATATGGAACAATTCAAGAGTGTGAGGGCATTACAGTTTCGACTTTGGACCACCCTGATGCACATTCTCGCACGTTTTTGAGCATAGCCTCCTTGCCATTAAAATTATTTCATACATAAAATATAATTGCTTTCTTGTTTAAATTACTGTAACTGAACAAAAAAAAAATCCAAAAACAAAGTTCAAATCCAAAAAAGTTCAACAGTCATTTGCCAAATGAGCAACCGCTTACAGAAATTAATTATTTTTTACTTGTTGCCACAATCATTTAATTACTCGTCTCTCTTTTGCGCATAATTACAACGCCCCGGTCAAAGGTATGTAATTTCCTAATTTCCACTGATTTGCGGTAAATTTACGCGCAAAGAAAAAAACAATAAAATTTACATAGCTGGCGAAAAAAAGGCAGAAAAACCACAAACAAATAGAAATATTTTATTTGCGATGCTCATATAATTTACGAAGTGTAATAATTTCGGAATTTATTTGATTTTACTCGGTTTTGTTTGTAATTAGTTGCGCACGTACAAATTTAGGCTTGTATGTATGTATTTATTTATTTTGTAAACGTTCTAGCAAAACTCAAAAAAAAAAAATTTAGTCGATTTAAAAACTGCTAAATTTTTTTGCCAAACACAAAATTCGTCTGCGTAACACCGACCTAAGTCCCATATGCAAGTATATAATTACAACAAGCATGTTGCGACACGCTGAATTCAAAATATTTGTATTGAGTAAAAAGTGATGTGACTTTCCAAAAACAAAAAACAAATTCAAAACACACGAAACATTATGCTTACGATACTAGGGGAAAAATAAAATAAAACTGGATTTTTAGGTTTCCTGTTTGAGGCCAGGATATTTTTAAAAGACCTTTGAAACTTCAAGGATATGACAAATTCAAAAATTTATTTAAAAAATTCACTTTGTTATATTTTCCGGTCATACAAGCTGAACAATAGCTCGGATATTTTCTGTACTATTAAGGTCTGAATAGAGCTCCTTTTAAAGACAGAAAAATATAGTTTGTTTCAGATAAAGCACTAGGGATGTGGTTAATACAAGTATAAGGTGCAATTTTACCCCAAAGTCACCGTAACTATTTTTTACGGATTCTTATCAAGCTTTTTGGTTCACGGAATCAATCAACTTAAATTAAATTTCCATAAAGCTGTAGAAAGACTGTGCCGCCTAAGTGG
>NW_023458555.1:20410243-20448614 GCF_013731165.1 Rhagoletis pomonella | reverse complement strand
AAATTAAATTTCCATAAAGCTGTAGAAAGACTGTGCCGCCTAAGTGGGCAAAAATCGAAAAATTCGTTGTTTGCAATGTGAACGTGTTTGGTATTTTTGTAAAGGTAATTTATCTACTAAAAATAATTAAATACAAATTTCCATATAAAATGAATTAAATGCCGCTAGGAACTCCTGCGGTATTCCAGAAAAAAATTTTCTTAATCAAAATTTCTAACAATGGTAAAATTTAATGGAATGAATAAAAATATATGTAAAAATATGTTATTTTTTATTATTTTATTAAATAGAACGAGATTTTAGCTTTGGAAAGAAGAAGCACTTTTTTGTACTTTTTGGAGGTATGCTTTTTTTGCAAATGCATAAAATATTTTTTTTTTTGTTATTTCCTGTTTCGTTCGTTCTATTTTCAAAAATGAAGTGTCACATTAAAAACCTTGACCTGCAGACATTAGAGGTTTAACTTTTTTAAAGAGTTGCCACCTGTTAAAAAATTTAACTCAAATTTTTTAATAAGTTAAATGAATTATTAACAAAAAGGTATCAATAGAAATGTGCATGAAAAGGGTTTATCTCTTAACTACCTGTAGAGGGTTGCTAACTGCTAAAAAAATCAAATTCCATTTGAACTAAAGCAATTAGGTTACTGAAATAGATATTCATCAGCATATGAGGGTCAGACGAAAGAGGTTTAAGAAAGTTTTAGCTTGCAAATACTACAAAGAGGGTTGCCACCTATTTGTAAAGTAAAATTTAGTTATACTAAAATAATAATTGTGTCAAACCAAAGGTTTACGCCATCGTAGTTGTTATTTTATTACAAATACATACATACATTGTCAATCAGTGATTTGTTCTGATTACATTCCTCTAACTTACTGGACTCTTAAATTGACTAAGGAATGTTTTTACTCTTCCCATATTTATTGCTTAATATGTCAAATTTTTTTTTGTCTGATAACTATATTATTATATTATATATAATATATATTATATATTATACATATTTAAGTTACCTTAATTAAAGTGAATTTGATTTTTTAAACATGTGGCAACTCTTCTACGAGTCGTTTAAAAGAAAGGCATTTTCAAAACCATTTCAATTGATACCCATTTTAATATCTAATTCATTTCACTTTTTAAATAATTTTAATAAAATTTGCAACATGTGGCAACCCGTTTCAAAAAAATAAACCTATATTGCACATCTACAGGCCAAGCCCTGGCATTTGACATCTCACTTTTGAAAATTGAACTAACTATATGTAAATGCCACAAGAACCCAAATTTTCAATTTCAAACTGCATTTGAATTTAGCGTCCTTCATTTTAATGCGCCCGCTTTTCAATGAATATACGGTTATGATAATCTATTGAAACTTGTCCAATTTATGCCCACTGTGTTGATTCAACTTCTAGATTTTCAGTTTTTTTTTTAACATAACTTAAGATTTCCGAGGTGTATTCGAAATTCTGCTAATGCACAATTTTTTTTTAGACCTGTTCTACCACCTCTAATGTCCGTCTTCAAGTACAAAGGAAAGTCGCTATTGCCAATTAGAATTACTCTGAACTGAATAGGCAATCTATATGTAAAGTTTTCTCTTTTCGTACAAAAACCACACACCCTGAGTTTCTTATAATGCCATTGATAGGATAGTTTAGGAAGGCTCGTACAGCCTTCAGAGGCAGACCTGCCCAGTGTGAGTGCAAGCACATCTTTCTAACCAAAGATAACCTTATTGTCGGTATGGTGTCTGTCAAACCATTTACTAAACCGGATGAAGCTGTAGAGCTGCGATATTTTCAATTCTGCATCTCCCTCAAACTATTGCAAATGTGTGATCCCAAATGCTTATCACACTGCTTTATCGGGATTTTCGGTATTCTAAGCACTATTTTGTAGTTTTTAGGATCACTTCCAGAGTTTAAGAACTTTTTCGCGGTTTTCAGAATTCTCGAAACTATTTGTAATTTTTGCGCGTTACTTTGGGAATATTTGGAATCGTGATTTTCGAGATTACTACTAGATTTTCAGGATTTTCGGGGATACTTCGGGGTTTTCGAGACTATCACGATCATTTCGGTATTCTCAGAAATATTTCGTGATTTCGTAGCCCCTTCGGAATTCCCAGGATCCTATACATATATGAGGGTTTTCAAGACTATTTTGAAATTTTCGGAAGTATTTCTGGATTCTCGGAACTATTTCGGCATTTTGTAGATTATATCGCGATTTTCGGGATTTCCCAAACCTTCGATATTTTCGGCACTGTATCGGAATTTTCGGGACTATTTCGAGTTTAGGGGTTTTGGGATTTATTGAGGTGGATTAAAATGAATTTAGGTTAGATGAAAGGAGATGAGGTGAGTTTTCGAGTTTTCATATGAGTTGAGGTGAATTGAGATGAGTTTAGGTAAGACGAATTGAGATCAGGTGAGTCTAATTTAGTTAAGGTGAGGTGAACTGCGCTGAGGCGAGTAAAAGTGAGGTGAGTTGAGATGAGTTGAGGTAAATTGAGTTGAGTCGATGTGAGGTGAGGTGATAAGAGTTGAAGTGGATTGAGTATAGGTGAGTTTAGTTGAGGTGAGGTGAGTAGAGGTAAGTGGAAGGTAAGGTGTTAGGTCTGTATCCTTAGTAAATACTTTAGTGGAAGGGGTTTGCATGTCCAAATTACCAAAGTCCAAAGTACCTTAGATTAGATCATTTTCTTACTGGAGAATTTATAAACTCCGAAAGACCTAAGTTCTTTTAGATTTCCCCAAACGCTAAATATTTGTATATGGAGTACCCAAAGAGTATGCCAATAACTGGTAAGCGCCTTAATTTTACACTCACATTATCAATTTAAAAATGTTAAGTTGCTAAAATAATAATACTTATTTATGTCTATGTATATTATCTATCTGAATGCCCATATTCATATCCATATACACATACAAATGCAGATATTTATAATGCAGTACTTGTGTGCGAGACATTATATGCAAATTGACAATTGCGATCAGAATCAGCAGATAAACATCGACATATCAAAATATGTAAATTTGTGCAGCTAAATAGATATCTATTGGTCTAATTTATTATTTCTATTCGTTTTTGTTTTATTTGTATTTGCGTTGGTGCGCGAATATTTGGTGACTTAATTTAATTATTAATTACTTTAGTTGGCATTTGAAAAATACTACTTACGGATAAACCATGCAAATTAATGCAGATAAAGCCACTCGAATGCAAGCGTTAAAATATGTTCATTAAATATTAATTTTGTTATACAATGCGTGCTTTGATAAAAATTTGTATATTTTACCTTTTATCACACCGCATAACCCGAGGTATTAGTTGGAATTACTGAACTTAAAAAAAAAAAGAAGAGTGGAGTGGAAATTCACAATTAAACTAAGAGCCAACCAAATGCTTAACTACAGCTACATAAGCTGGTGGCATCAGGTGCTATATACTCTTTGAACAACATATGTATGTATACGTAATGTACCATTGTACATACATCTCTGTAATTGCGTATGTATGTGTAAGTACATACAAATGTATGGTAAATTGATACAACTATAATTGTTTATTTTTATTTCACATAAATGGTTTAAGCATATTCATACATAAATAGTTCATCGATATGAGATTAACTGCCTGTTGTTTCTATAAATTTTTTTCCATGCAATGAACAGTGTGTAGTGTTTGACGAAAATGAAAGTTTTTAAATTTTAGATTACGCAGCATAGCAATTGGGGGATTTGTGTGAAGTCCTCGCCCATAGCATGCTCAAAAGGTAGGATCGTAATCCAGCTCTTAAAGCATCTTGTTCCAGCTGATTTTATTTTTTTAAGTAGATTATTTTTTACATACACGTTTGGCCACAAATTAAGCACAATTTTTACGAGGCACATCTTTGCAATACATCTGCATTGTATTCGCCATAACTTCGCACATTGAAAGCTGGTATATTATTTATTGCTTTATCAACCCAAATATCATTGGAGCCAAGAATACATCAACCAGACTGGTTTGCCACCAATCCCAAATTTAATTATAATGGGAAAAAGATAGTACCGATGTCGGTATTCAGTAAGCAGTTTCTGGTCAATAATAGAACCTTTTAGTGGTGAACATCAATTTTGAGACTATTTGCTACGCAGTAAGCCGTTTATATCTCTAGTCACAAAAAAGTCACGAATTTCTCAGCTGATAAAGATAATTATTTTCTATTTTACTGTAAAATGCGAAAATGAAGCGAGTATTAATTGGTTAACAAAAATTTCATTAGGAAATAAACCTTAATATTTTGATATTATAAACATTTTATGAAATAAAAAAAATGTTTTAGCTTTTAATACAATAAAATTTAAAAATTAACAGTAAACTAAAAAAAAAAATATATAAAAAATAAATAAATAAAACAAGTAAGAAAGTCTAAGTTCGGGCGGAGCCGAACATTAAATACCCGGCGCAAGTATTAAATATATGTTTTTTCACCTTTCCGAAAGCTACCGCTAGATGGTAAGCCGGGGTGTATCAATTTTGTGTAAATTGGCGTCCTTCAATTTCGAAATATTGAAGTTTCAAGCATTTCTCAAATTTACCGGTATATGAGAAGCGGCCGTTATTTTAGTCCGATTTCAATAATTTTCAACGTTTTGCTTATATGTGGCAAGCACAATAACCACACCGAGTTTGGTACAAATTGGTAGAACGGTTACCGATATACTTATATGTGATCATAAGTGGGCGGTGCCACGCCCATTTTCCAAAATTTTACCATAAACGTATTTCTTGGTAAAGAATTGTTGCAAGCATCAATTTTGAATAAATTAGCTTCAATATTTAATGATTTATCGAAGATTTTGTATTTCTCTAAATTACCGTTATATGGGATGTGGGCGTGTTTATTGTCTGATTTTAAAAAGTTTCGGCGATTTGTTATGCTGTACCAAGGCCAACAACTGTGCCAAGTTTGGAAGAAATTGGTGCAGCGGTTACCAAGATATACACATG
This sequence comes from Rhagoletis pomonella, assembly GCF_013731165.1. Lineage (NCBI taxonomy): Eukaryota > Metazoa > Arthropoda > Insecta > Diptera > Tephritidae > Rhagoletis > Rhagoletis pomonella. Next base: position 20,443,604 of record NW_023458555.1, on the reverse strand, counting down.
TAACCATAAGTGGGCGTGGCTACGCCCATTTTCCAAAAATTTATAATATTCTTATTTTTTGTCTAAAAATTATTGTAAATATCAATTTTGAGTGAATTATCTTCAGTAGTTATATGGGAAGTGGGCGTGGTTAAAGTCCGATTTCGCCCATTTTCAATACCAACCTACCTTGGATTAAGGGAAACCTACATACCAATTGTCGTTGAGATATCTCAATTTTTGCTCGAGTTATCGTGTACACGGACGGACGGACAGACGGACAGACGGACGGACAGACAGACATGGCTTAATCGATTTCTTTTTTCATCCTGATCATTTATGTATACATTTGCCTATATCTATCTCGATTCGTTTTGGCTGTTACAAACAACCGTTATGTGAACAAAATTAATATACCCTTGTGCACAAGTGCGCTCGGGTATAAAGATTCCGCAGTCCCAGGATTCGGGCCCCAAATCTCTAGAAGGGCACGCTGGTGCTTTGCTCACGCGGCTATTGCGACTGTCGGAATAGAGTGAGGTAAATGACACACAACCTTGGCCATAAGTACATAATAGGGATTTTTTCAGAAAAAAATATTTATTATTTTTTCAGAAAAAATATTAATGATTTTTTTAGGAAAAAAATATCAAAAATCAACGGGATTTTTAGCAACGTCTAACTTGCACATTATTATACTAAAATTTATGGAGCTACAAAACTACATATTCCAAAAGCTTATGAAAACTCTGATTGAAAAAAATTATTATTTGGATAATGGAAAACCTACTTTCTTTGAATCAAATTAAAGTTGGACTACCCAAATATTATTATTTTTTCTTAATGATATTTTAAATACTTTTATATCACTGTAGGAATATTAAAATGACACAAAAATACGCCGAGACGCGCAAACTTAATTTTGTAATATTTCATTGTAAGTAGCATGATTTTTTGTAAAAGAAACGGGTTTAATAGAAATGAAAAAAATATATAAATATATCATCATATATGTTTTTTTTTAATTTTTCTAGATATTCTTAAATATTTAAATGATCGCGAACTAGTCCCAAAAGGGTCCTTAAATAGCTCCAAAATGATAATGAAATAGTTCCGAAAGGGTTCCGATATGATGCCGCATTGGTCATAAAATAGTAATAAACAGGCCCCGAAACGGTTGAAAAATCCCGAACTTTTCACGAAATGACGTCGATCAAGTATTGAAGTGATCCTTTACTAGGGCAGGTCCTAAAATGATCCCAAACTAGTCCTAAAATGGTGCCAAAATAGTCCCAAAATAGGCGTGAAATGTTCTTAAATAGGCCTGAACTAAATATGTACTCTCGAAATGTTCTTGAACTAAGCCTAAAAGCGTCCGAAAACAGTTATGAAGTAGTTCTGAAAAGGTGAAGTGGTGCTTAACATAGAAATAGTACGTAATTGGTCCTGAAATAGCCAGGGCTACTTCAGAAATTTTCATTTGCCCACACGAGCAGCAATCACAGATGGGCGATTTTTATTAGATTAAGACTGGAAAACCCCAGAACCTAGTGAGTTTCTGATATTTTAACATACTTCTTTTGTAGTCAGAAACCACCCTCGATATAGACCCAACTCTGCCATACAGTCGTCAACTTGTCATGTGCAGGGCAATTCTTAAATATCTACTGTAGCATATAAATCATATTCATGACCCCTGATGATAGCCAGTTAAATTTTTTTCCTCAGAAAAAAAAAAAAAAACAAAAGTAGTACTCACATTTTGGCACAGTTATTTTTCTGTTTCTGTTTATTTGATTTCTCCCATTTGCTTACTTCCCTCGCTAAACTTGTTCGCGCTCTGTTGCAAGTTTAATTTATAAATATGTGTGTCCAAATGAATGGTTGGCAAAAACGCTAAATGAATGAGCTGCAAATATCCATACGTACTTACAAATTTCGGTACACTAAAAATTTGAATAAATACTCACACATATATGTGTAAATGTATAAGCACATACAAATAGTTATTGCTACAACATATTGCTTGTTGTAAGCGTTTAAGCTGAAAATTGTTATTTCATGCATTTTTCGCTTTAATACCCCCTACACTGACATTTGTTGAACAACTTGTTGTTGGTTGGTTTTATCTGTTATTTTTTGTTCGCTTGTGTCAAATTCACTCGCTAAGCTGTGCTGGCAGCTGTGGGGATTATCATTTCGTTATTACTGCTAATACTTTTAATGGAAATAGTTTGTTTTTTTTTGCAGCTGATGCTCTTCTATGGCGCAATTGTTGTAGTTACTTTTATAGTTATTATTCAAATATGTAATGCAAAATGTATAACAAGCGTATTATTTAAATGCTTTGTACTCATATTTATTTGTGTGTGTTTGTAATTTATGTAACGAATTTTTTATATGAAAAAAGTGCTATTTTCATATATCCATTTGTCGGCAGCCACCAGTGCGTATGAGTGATAATTAAGGCTTAATAATTTTGAGTAGAATTATTACACAAATATAATAATAGATACAGTGAAGTTTTTGACACTTGTAAGCCAGTGCTTAGTGGCCTTCGTGCACTTAATGTGGCTATGCCTTATTGAACAGCTAAGCGTGTGGAACATGTGCTTGAATTGGGATAATTCAGGAACTGAGTGGCGCTAATGAGGCGCTTTTTCGCAAGAAAGATGTTAACAAAATTTTAATAGCAATAGTGTAGATAAATATAATTTTCTCAGATACCACACTGGAGAAGTGTGCAAATATATTTTGTCTCATAACCAATATATATACATACATATGTACATACCTAGTACATACAACTGCTTTTGCTTAAGGTTGTATTTTTTGTCTTTTTATCTAGATCCCTTCCTCTACCCCTGTTCGTTCTAATTACATTTATGTTATTCTGTATTCGTTAGTAACATCAAATAAAATATCAATAACAAAACCGATAAAAATATCGATGACAAAATCGATGACAAATTCGACAAAAATTTTGATAGCAAAATCGGTAATAATATTGGTAGCAAAATCGATTAGAAAATCGATAAAAATAGCGATAGCAAAGTCGATAAATAATCGGTAATCAAATCAATTAGAAAATCGACAATAATGTCGAAAACAAAAACCGGTAAAAATATCGATAACAAAATCGTTAAAAAACCAATAACAAAATCGATTAGAAATTCGATATAAATATCGATAACAAAATCGACAAAAATATCGACAACTAAATCGATAAATAAGCGATAACAAAATCGACAAATGATCGATAAAAAAATTGTTAAATAATCGATGACAAATTCGATAAAAATTTCGATAGCAAAATCGATAAAAGTATTGGTAGCAAAACCGATTAGGAAACCGATAAAAATATCTATAGCAAAATCGGTAAAAATATCTATATCAAAATCGATAAACAAGCGGTAACAAAATGAATTAGAAAATCAATAAAAATATCGATAACAAAATCGGTAAATAATCGATAACAAAAGCGGTAACAAAATCGATAAGCAACCTATAACAAAATCGGTAAAATATCGATACCAAAATCGATGACAAATTCAATAAAAATTTCGATAGCAAAGTCGATAATAATTTCGATAGCAAAATCGATAATAATATTGGTAGAAAAATCGATTAGCAACTCGATAAAAATATCGATAACAAAATCGATAAAGATACCGAAAACTAAACCGATTAATAATCGATATCAAAAACCGATTAGGAAGACGATAGGAAAATCGATAAATATAACGATAACAAAATCGATAACCGATAAACAATCGATAACAAAATCAATATATAATCGATAACAATACCGATAACGAAACCGATAAAAATATCGATTACTATATCGATAAGTTCCGAGAATGCCGAAAATCTCTAAAATCTCAAAACAAATAGTTCTCAGATTGAATCTCTGTGTCGCTATCCATATCCTTTTCTCTATAATTACCTTTATTTTAATCTTTCTTCCTCTATCTTCATCTTTACTTTTATCGGTATCGTTATCCTCATCTTTTTCTTTATATTTATCTTTGTTTTTACTTTTATGTTTATCATTTTCTTCATCTATATATTATATAAAGTGTTTAAATTTACCTTGGCCTTAATTTTTACCTTTATCTTTACGCATCTTTGTTTTTGTTTTTATTTTTATTTTTAACTTTGCCTTTATCCTTTTCTTTATTTATTTACATACCCATCTTTACTTTCATTCTTGTATTAGTCTTTTTTTAAGTCTTATTATTTAACCTTTTATAAGCAAGTTTTTGTTAATTTAATAACATGTGTACATTCAAGAAGCACTTGTTTCAGCCTAAACTATTTCCGTTGCACCATTTCCGTGTGCAATTTCCGTTGAACTCGCCAATTTATTACCAACCATCCAACCGCCGCTAAAAAAGTTTCACTCCAAAAATTCTTCAGTTTCCGTGCTAGAGCCGTGGAAACTTGCGAGCTTAATCTGTAACGCATATCTCTCATACCACTAATTGTTCAGATACTTATGTATTTTTCTTCTTTCTTCCCCCGAGCTTACCGAGTTTTGGCACTCTCAACTCTCAGCAACACACTTGATGCTTTAAAGCCAATATGCCGTGCCATCTCCCCCACTTGAGCTGCATAAGACAATTTTGTCCTGCCAACTTTTATGATTCGCTCCACCAAGCGGCGCTTATTTTCTTTTAATATGTATTTCTATTTTTTTCTAAAAAATATTTCATTCGCATTTGTCAAGGTTGAGCTAACAGTGCCAGTATATCAAGCTTCTACACAATTTACTGCAACAAACGCATGTACATGCATGAATATTATTGTATGTAAATATACTTGTTTGAAAGCCAATTGTTAAGTCTGCAAGTACCAGTGCCATTACGCCTACAAAGTTTTTGCAGTATTGCCCACATCCTCAGCCGACCACCAGGTCGTATGAGTAATTTCGCAGAGCAAATTAAAGTCGTCGAGCAAATGAATCATCATAATTTGTCATCGAAGGCGCAAAAAATCACACATATACATATGTACATAATAATGCACAGGCACAAAAACTACATACATATATTTATGTATAACAGCACTTAATGATCGTAGCGCAGAGGCAGCGGCTAATGGATGATTTGTGGCATAATCACCTGTATGCCGTAAGCAAAAACAGTGGGCCACGAGCGATGGAGTGGTACGCAAAAAATGCATAGCAGGGCGTGACCAAAAAATTACACACATGAAAATATACACCCCCTACTATAAATATACCCATGTAGTTACATAAATATATGTATATGAATATACATATGGACATATACACATTTGCATACACTTGCGCACGACGTTGCATTGGTTACACGCTAATTGCTGCTTTTGGCAGCGCATCGGCAACATTTTGAATTATGCGCCATCGACTGCCACCCGCTTGTAAATTATGGCGCGTACATGCGTGGTGAGTTGGCCGCATTCACAAATCTGTGTACACAACAAAGGCAGCTAGCGGGAAAGTTACAGAAAAACAGAAGAGAAAAAAAGAAAAAAGGAAATGTGCATGCATTGTAGCGCTCGCAATTTGCAATTTCTTATGTATATGCATGACTGCATGCTGGCTGACGTATGCTATGTACAATGGCCGCCAATGTATTTGATTTATCTATTTTTCCATTCTGTGGCAATGTTTGCCAAAGATTTTTTGGCTCATGCTACCGCCGCCTTATCGCTAACAGCCATTACCATTACCAATGGCAGTGCGTGTTGGTCGATTAGCTAGCAAGCCGAACGTAGTGCCATTCTCGCTGCTGTGGCCAGTTGCTAATGTTAGTAGTCACTAGTCTAGTTGCTTTCTATGATTTTAATGCGTACTTGAATGCATTTTATCACAGGAGTTGAGGCATGAAAAGAAAATTTCAAAAATCACTTAATGGGGAGTGGGTTTTTAAATTGAAAAGAAAAAAAATAATTAATTTAAAAGGAGCAAAAATCAGGGACCGTAACATTTATAACTTTTATTAAAAAATCGCTCTTAAACAGTTATTTTTTAAATTTTATTTAGTTACTCCTCATATAACAGTTATTTCAGATTTTTATTTTATTAATCCAAAATAACAATTATTTTTGATTGTTATCTAAATGATCTCCAAATAACAATTATTTTTGATTTTTAAATTATATGTCTTAGATAACAGTTATCGAAGACTTTTATTTATAAAGGTCATAATTAAAAATAAGTAAGTGACTTTTAATTTTAAAAGTCATCAATATAAATTCAGTCAGTAAATTTGTGCTCCAACACCTTCTTAACTGCGAAATATGATCTTGATTTTTATACGTATGACTTAAAGAATAGAAGTCAGTGACTGATTTATATTGATGCGTTTTAAAAGTAAAAGTCACTGACTGATTTCTATTGATTACTTTTATAAACAAAAGTCTTCGATAACTGTTATCTAAGACAAATAATATAAAAAATAAATTAACTATTATTTGTAGATTATTTAGATAAAAATCAAAAATAATTGTTATTTTGGATGCATAAAATAAAAAGCAAAAATAATTGTTATCTTTTTTAATTTTGAATAAAAATTCCGAATTGATTCTCGCTGAAAGAAGAAATCGATTGGTATGTATCACTTAGTTGTAGAACATTTCCTTCATAGTGAAATTTTCAATGATAGTTTTCATCAATAACTTTTATGTTCGGCCCCTGGCAAAAACTGCTTTAAACTGCCACAAATAGTTTCGGTAATTGTGGTAATCGCAATCGTTGTCGTTATTGTAATCGTAATAATAATCGATATCATAAGGGTAATCGTAATCGCTATCGTAACGTAATCGGAGTCGTAGTCGAAATTGCAATCGCAATCGTAATCCCAATCGTTATCGTAACCATTATTGGAATTACCTTCGTTGCAAGCATTATTGCAATTTACATCGTTGCCGTTATCGTTATTGTTATATTATCGTAATCGTAATCGTAGTGACAGTCGCATAAGCAATAAGCCCACTAATTTAATCCTAATCGTAGTCGTAACCGTTATCGTAATTGCCATCATTATCGTTACCTGCATCGTTACTGGCAATTAGATCGTTGTTGTTATCTATTGTTTTCGTAGTTTCCATCGTTATCTCATTCGTTGGTTGTTATGGTTACATTTATAGCTATCGTAATCTTTCTGGTTACCTCAATCGTTATCTTTATTGTAATCGTTATCGTTACTCAATCGTTATGTTAATTTCGATCGTTTTATTATCTGTATCATAATAACGATATCGTACCGATTATCGTAATCGTTACCTCAATAGTTATCTTAACCGTTATCGTATTTGCCGTCGTTATCGTTATCTAAATCATTTTCGTAATTTCCATCGTTATCATTGTCGTAATCGATATCGTTACATCAATCGTTATCGTCCACTCAATCATTATCGATTACTTAATCGTTATCGTTCCCTTAATATTTATCGTAATTGAGATTTTTATCGTCATCAAAATTGCGATTGTTATCGTAATCGAAATTAGCATTGTTATTGATATCGAAAAATGTATCGTAATCGCTATTGTTCTATTGTTATTGGCGTTGCCCTCTTAAGTGTCAAGTCAAGGTATCGCGACTTATTTAGTATCGTAATCCACCGTCAGTAGTACCGCCTACAGCTTTTTCATAATTATTTTGTTGTATTCTACTTATGCTCCCCGCCAAAAGTAATTAATTTATGCCTCAGTCCGCTTGTTGCTGCTCAAATGAAGATAAGCATCTGGCCATGTTGGCACAGTGACTGGCGAAGAAGCGCCGAAAATATGCCGCTTTGGGGAATTCGCTTAGCCGCAAGCTTGGCTGGCTGCAAGTGACACTCGCATACATACATTTATACACACAAGGGGCTACTCATAACCGCTCATTGAGACCGCGCACCGAAATGATCCAGATAAGAACAACAGCAAAAGGTACTACCAGTATACAATCATTTGGCTTTTGGCTCGAGTATATTACTAAAACAAGCAGACCACCGAATGATGACAATTTTAATTACGGCTGTCACTTGGTGTTCTTGGCTCTTCATTCCTTGCCTCCCCCTAACTGTTGTTCGTTGCAGCAGTAATTAAAATAGGAATTTCATTTGATGCTCATATAAACACAAGCAGAAGATAAATGTGTGTGTGTATGTGTGCATGCCAACAAACAATTATGTTCTTATGTAACATAAATTCTAAGACAAACGAACAGCTAAGAATGTTGGCGCTGCAAATATGTAGTAGAGACAGTAGGAATTATTAATAACGCAGTGTCATGTTAACATGTGGCCTACCGAAATACATACATACATACAAGCCCTCTACATGATTCTATGCACTCTCACACCTATACGCATACACAAATTCAAGCATGAATTTTAATTTATCAAGCGCTTTCGTATATCTCGCATTAAATAAATAAACCGATTCTTGAATTGGACAGTTTGTGGTGCATTCCATTATAAAAAGTATGTACAAATCTCTATGTTTTTGAAGCTTCGACTAATTACCTTAAGCAGAATAAAGACGCGAAAGTTTCTGCCCCAGAATAAGGTTTTAAGTTCAAGCAGATATGATCACAAACATTTGTAAGAGGGTGGTTTACAGGGAATTTCTCGCTAAGATAGTAAAAAAACTTTCGTAAGACAAATGTGCGACAAATGACAAGATAGTTCGAACTACGTTTGTTATTCTAGCATAAAAGTCTTAGAAAAAAAGCTCTCTCATTCACCACTCGTGGTAAAAATTTATTATGAGAGAACGCATTTGTATACCATTTAGCTCGCGTCGATCTAACAGTCGCAATGGTCGAGTGAGCAGAGCACTGGCGTTCCATTCGAGAGATGCGAGTGCGTGTCCTGGAGCAGCGGATTTTTTTTTTTGTTTTTAGTTGAAATTTTTCCTTTTTTGATTTAATTTTAAGATTGAATTGTTTTCTAAAGAAAAATAAATACATATTTTTTAATTTTTGATTAATAATTTATGGATTTTTTTCCGTTTTGGTTTATTATTTTTAGCTGTTGTTCTTTTAATAAAAAGATACTTTTTTGTATGATTTGTTTTAATTTTGGGGAATTTACTTTTTTTACATTTTCTCTTTCTTTTTTTAGTAAAAAGAAAAATTTTTAAATTTTTTTGTTTACAAGAGAACGATATTTTTTAATTTCATTTAATTTTTGCAAGCTTATCTTATTAATAATTGTCTTTTTTAATTTTATTAATTTTTCTTTTGTTTATAATCATTTTCCTTTAATTTTTAAATTTTATTGTTTTAAAAACAAAAATAAATTTTTTCTTTTCATTTCACTTTTAGAAATAAATATTATTTAAATAATATTTTTCTTCTTTTTTAAATTATATTTTTGTTTTTAAATTTTAAGATTTTGTTTTAAAATGGAATATATTTTTTTATTTCTCTTTACTCTTAAATACTATTTTGTTCTTTTTGGTTTAATTCTTTTCTTTTTCTTATTTAGTTTTTAGATTTCATTATTATTTATAAAAAGAAAAAATAATATTTTTCAATTTTATTTAATTTTTAAGTTATCAGTTCGTCGGAACATTATTTTTTAATTTTTATTTTTATTTTTATTTTATTTTTTATTTTTTTTATTTAATATTTTTTATTTTGGACCATGTCTACCGATCGGAATTGCATCGGAAAGATAGTGTCTCAGAGGTGATCCCATACTAATTTCATTGGATATTGAAATATATATGTATATATATTTTTATATGAGAATTGAAGCCGTTTTTTTTTTTTAAAATTACTTGTTATTTTCTGTTTGTTTGACGCGAAAGAAATTGAATTTGAATAACAAATAATTAATTTGCGTTTAGATATTAAGCATGTGTAATATTTGATTTATTTCGATTTTTTTTTGGATTTTTAGTACATATGTACATTCGTTTTTGGAACTGTGAAATTGAATTGAAATTGCTACAACGCATTCGTATCATAAAGACGTGCCATCTAGGTGGACAGTTTTGCTTTTTTCCAATGTCTGGTGAGATTTTTCCATCGTTCGAAAAATTCGTTTCCCGAAATTATGCAAAAAGAGGCTGAAAATCAGAAATTAGGAAAATCTAAATTAAATGTATTTGCAATATCGCGCGAAAAGATCAAATTATATATTCTAAAACTACATGAAATTCTCTGAAACACTCGCCTAATTTCAAGACCTGACGGACCGGTACTCACACTTTGTGTCTAATAATCTTTAGCACCTACATTTCAAAGTAAATTTTTTGGTAAGAAAATGGGAAAGTACCAAAAAAATGATAAATACCTTCACCTGAATATTCCACGATATTTAAGAAATTGATTACAGTTGAGAAAGAAACATTTTGATTAATGGGCTAATCGCCAAAGGCAACTTAACTGATTACTCGGTATCACGCCGATTCCCGTATTTCTTTGGAAATGTATAGTTCGTGAAGAAGAGGGTTGAGTAAATAATGTGAAATGTGGTATTTGTGACTTTTACTTTTCCCTCTGTAAGTCCAACCGGTTTTTTTTTATCAACTGTCACCATGAATTTTTTATATCTGGCCCCATATAGTCGAAACACTATGCGTCGCAAGGCTACTCTCGGTTTTTCCCTTTCGCCGCTAATCAGATTTTTGGAGGTGGGTGATAAAAGGCTTTGGTTTGGTGAGACAATCAACCAGCTGGGCAAAGGCACCTTCCTCATTAAGGGCCCGTACATTTTAGGTATATGCCGTGGTCGTCGAAAGGGAAGAGAGCATCATTCGAGGCTTATTTTTTCGTTTAATTGGCGGGGGTTTTCATGTGGCAATGCCCAAACCCAGCGTACAACACATTGTTGGAGGTGCGTCTTCCTACAATTACCTCGCTTCTTAACGAATTTTCGGTTGCTAGTTAGAGTATACTTGGTATAAACTCCGGAAGTAGTGTGCTGCTTGAACCGAATGCAAACTAATCGGTTTTGACCACTCTCGCTTTGATGGTGATCAAAAGATTTCCCCGTATGCCTCGATTTCTGCACCAGGAACCATCCTCTTCCGGAGCATGTACAAAAGCTTTATCTGCACCTGTTATAGTGCTATGTAAATGTTTTTAAAATTGATGCAATCTGCGGTCACCGTAGCAGAGTAGGACCAAAAAGGTAAACAAATTTGTAAACGTCCAAAATTTATTAATTGAAGGTGAAATCTAAGATTTATTTTTATTAGAAAATTTAAGAATTTTCGTTAGTTTATTACTTTTCGCCTGCAATGACTTAATTTGTGCGCTAGGCATCCAACCACGTCACTGTTGGATTTTGACTGATAAGGTTGGCATGTGCCTTGACACTTTTGTCACTCGACACAGCTGCTGTTGGCGAATGTTTTGTGGCGATGTGTGTGTGTGTGTGTGCTTATGACAAGTGTCATGTCAAGCGCGTAATAATGTGCATCACACCTAGTCACATGCAGAGCAAATTTACATACATACATGCATACATATGTATCTACATACATTTGTATGTAGACATTTGTATAGAAACCGCTTGCCAGAGATTGCTGCGAATTGTAGTCCATATGTAGTACAATATACATACATACATACATAACTTTGTAGGCACATACACATGCTTGCAAATTGATGCTCCAGCTGCGTTGCACATAGCACTAGTGTAATTATGACGATTGGATTGTCAACTGAAAGCTAAATATGACAACAGAGTTGGCAATAACTCACATGTAAATATGTCCACAGGTTTTACATATTTGTGTTCACATATATACAGCCTTACCCTGTGGTGAAAGATACTAGTTCTAAAAGTCATAAATAGCTTATAAACAGTTTGAGTTTCAGCTCAATTAGTTTCCTTTTTTTCAGGTAAATATTTTTAGATTTTGGAATCATTCGCTTTTACGTAAAGGAAAAATTTCGAAGGTGTACCATTAGAAATGTCTCTCACTGTTGAATACAGTACATTCACAAAGGAACAGGTGTGGACACTGCCTTAGATTTGTTACATTATCTTAAATGAATTAACATTGGACATAACTGAATAGGCATAGTACCAACTACCAATATTGGATCGGAAACTAATGAAACAGTTCACAAAGCTACAACGGCCTTGTAGTCCTCCATAAGAACAATCTAGAAAAATTGAGGCATAGATATATTCGTACATCGAGAAGTTTAACGCTCTTGCTGAGCACAATAATATTCAGATACCATGGGTACAAGGTCACGGTGTAATATAGAAAAGCGAATTAGTGGGTGGCTTAACCAGGAAGGCAGCGACCAAATGCAATCAGTGAAGAGCTCAGGAAACAGCTAACGGGTAGCAAAGGACAACAGGCATCCTTCAGCGTACTGACAAATAAGAGACCATCTATGTCTATCTTTACCTAGGAATGTGATGAAATTGTAGCTTTCGTGAGTGAACTAAATAATCATTTTTGCATTTCTCGATTGCAAGGCCATTTCGAGGCGGCTACGGAATAGTCTAGGTTGTGGGATAGCAAGTGGCGCAACCCCATGGATTTGACGGAATAAATCCTCCTTCCTCAACTTTTTACTTTAGATTCAATACACAATACCTGTTGAAGCCAAAAACTTCGGCTTTAAAGGACCCATACTCACAATGTCGATGTGCCAAACTGGCATCCAGTTATAAGTTTTGTGTTTTCCTATTGCCCTCCATTGGTAACACTCAGCCTGTGTGAACAAACCCTCTGAGGAAAACTGCTATATTGAAAGGAAGCCAAAAGGGTGCCTTCCTCGCTCAGAGGTTTCGAAGTCTGGAATCCATCTTGGACTTTAAATATTCGGCAGCCGCATCTCCAGTGTGCTAACAGCAACGATTACTTCGTCATAAGCTACGAACGTGCCGAATATTACAAGTTACATTCTATACCCCAAATAACTACATGCTCTAAAAAATTGCAAAAAGTTCTTAAATTTTTCGGTTAGTGAAAGATATGACAGAGTTAAAAAAAACAAAGTTTTTGGCTTAACTGCCTTACGAGGGGCAGCACTCGATAAAAGAGTGCAAAACTACTCAAGTGGCAGATCAGGGAGCTTTGTCACAAGCATTCCATATACATAGATATAGTCCACTATTTCTAATCATAGTTCATTAGTATAATAAAGAGTTTTCAGAAAAGCCAACAAAAGTGGGTTTGGCTCTATTCTAATATTTGCACTTAGGCCCCACATATCTCAATGGGAGAGAATAACGCGTTAGATAATAAAGTCCGCAAGTTTAGAGCAAATCCTAAGGCGGAATCGGAGGACGATTTTATTATCGATTTTGTTATCGTTTATTTATCGATTTTGTTATCGATTGTTTATCGATTTTGTTATCGATATTTTTATCGATTTTCTAATCGGTTTTGGTTACCGATTTTATTGTCGATGTTTTTATCGATATGTTTATAGATTTTGTTAGCGATATTTTTACCGATTTTGCTACCAATATTATTATCGATTTTTCTATCGAAATTTTTATCGAATTTGTCATCGGTTTTGTTATCGGTTTTGATATCGTTATATCTTTGGAAAGTACTATGGATAGAGTAAAAACATAAAAATGAAGATAAAGGATAATATAATAACATAAATGCAATTAGAATGAACAGGGGTAGAGGTAGGGATCTAGATAGAAAAATGATAACAAATATAACCATAAGCAAAAGCAGATGTATGTATATGGGTTATGAGACAAAATAGATATGTAACGTATGTCTCACTTCTCCAGCGTGGTCCAGGCGCACTTACTTTTTTATTTTATTTATTTCTTATTATCTTACTATAAGACCTTAAATACTTTTCCAAGTGTTCTAAATATGTGCGATCTCAGAAACAAAAGTAATACTATACCTGCTGAACTTGATACTTTGACCTCTCGAGGACTCCTTTAGCTAGTCGCGACATCGAAAACTGTTAAACAATTTTGAATTGGTCAGTTTAGCTAAATATTATTTTACAAACCAGTTAGCCTTTACGTCAGGAGTATAACCTGTCATTCTACTTGAATGTTAATTGTGTAGTTTGACTTTTTACTGCCGGGTAGAGTTCTGATTATTATTTTTTGTACATAGTGGGTGTACAATTGTATCCTCAATTGACCCTGAGCCAGCTGTGACCTGCACTTTCACTACAAACGACTTCATGATGTCAGTATCAGATGTTCTACATATTTATTAAGATACATATGTGGTAAGCGCACATGTATGTGTATTAGGGTGGTCAAAAACAGTAAAGTCGGTATCGTACTACTCTCACCCCCTAGGATTGTTCTATAAAAAAAAAAAAAATATAGCCCTACTTTTTTATTTTGAAATCAAAAGATATTTAGAGGGCGCTCGAAGCGCTCAAAGTTTTCCATGTATTTTTGTATGGGAAAAAATAACTTTTCGTAGAAATTGTATAGAATTCTTGAAAATCAATATTTTGCGATCGAAAAGCTCTGGTTCTCTTCAGGAGACTTTCAGTAATAATACCCAATTGCTTATTTAACCATTTTTTAATACTAACGATTTTTTATTGGTCCCCCCATTCTATTTTTCGGTGTTTTTGTGGGATTTTTCGGACCTATAAATTATAGTTGCGATGAAAAATTGGTTAAATAAACAACTGAGTATTATTGTCGGGAATCTCCTGCACATAAGCAGAGTTTTCCGATGGAAAAATATTGATTTTTAAAAATTCTATACCATTTCTACGAAAAGTTGTTTTTTCCTCCTATAAAATAAATGGAAAACTTTGGGCGCTTTGAGCGACCTCTAAATATTTTTTGATAAAAAAAAAAATAGGGATAAATTTTTTTCGGTATAGAACAAACCTTTTCACATGGATTTTTGGACCACCCTAATGCATATGCAACACACACTTGTATCTTTGTAAACCACATTAAATCATTCGCTCTCATTAAGGCTCGAAAAGCACTGTCAGATTTTGATTATCGCATAGGTTTTTGTTAAAATACATATGTATGTTTGTATAAATTTTCGCATCACTTTTCGGATTGTATGTGAAGGCTGGCTTTAAAAGTAATCTCAGTCATAGGTATTATCCCATACATACGTGCTATGTGTGTAGGTTGGTGTTTTGTTCATATTATCACATAAAAATAAAATGACAATG
This sequence comes from Rhagoletis pomonella, assembly GCF_013731165.1. NCBI lineage: Eukaryota > Metazoa > Arthropoda > Insecta > Diptera > Tephritidae > Rhagoletis > Rhagoletis pomonella. The sequence continues at coordinate 20,428,530 of NW_023458555.1, read as the reverse complement.
AAATGTTATCGTGCATGGTGACATAAATAAGTGTACATATCTACATATGTACATAGATATGTAGGCAGTGGGCGCATGATGTGTTATCTAATAAATATTTCAACTTTTGTCATTTGGACAATTTTTTATGCAATGAAGGCGTTATGGGCTGTTTTTGCTTACGCGTAAAAGCACATTGAGCGCATTTAGCTCTAAATGCTACTCTAAATGTACATTTATCCATACAAAATTCCTCACCTATATGCAACTAAATGCAACTCCATTTTTGCATTAAGAATCTAAATGCTAAAATCAACCCTGTGATCTTCCAAAATGTCCACGATTTGAACATGTTTTAATGATAAAAAGTGGCAACATTGCTTTTTCGCGTATACAATGGCTAGCTACGTTTCAGTGATCGCCGATCTAGATTTAATTTACTATTTTACATTATATGGATAAACAAAAGTTACGCAAATTCAACATCGATGTGATGCTGATATAAATCTGGACCAATTTGTGATCAACTCGGTTCGTTTTGTTTCCTAATTAATTGAGAAAATTTTAATTGACAGCACCGACAAATGAATATATACACATATATTAAAACAATTCAAGTTTTTTTATTGAATTTTTGGTTTAAAATGTTTTGTTTTCCTTTTCAGTGGGGTTTTTTGCACATTATCTTTTCCGTGAGAATTGATCGTAATAGATACGGATCGGAACAAGCGACTGGAACACGGCTCTTTAACAAAAGCATACGATTTCGAACTCGGGTAAATGTACATTTGCTAAATGCGATAGCATGAACGCTCTTCGAAAACATATGTTCGAAAGTACTAAATGTTGAATTTTAAATGCAGCAAAAACGCTGCATTAGCTAAGTTTGGAAAGCTTATTATTAGCTAAGTAAATATCTCTTCTTTGTGTTGGTAGGTTGAAATGCTGAAAAATTTCTCTTTACTTATGGCAGAACTCACGGAATTATATTGTGATCGAAGTGTTTGTATGCAATTTCAAAAGTCTCGACTAAAGGCCAATTTCAGATAAAGATTTAAATGGCACTTATGTTTAATTTTGGATTAAAGGATTTCAGATCACTTTTATTTAAATATGCTAAGCAAGCGGCAACACTGTTGCTTGTTAATTGAAATTGTTGTTGCAGTTGTTTGTTTACACTTTGCGCTGAACAGCTGATTGTTCTCATATTTAAATGGCCAGTATTAGCCAATTACATAAGTGCATTTTAAATATATGATTTGACAATGAAGTTTTCAAGTTAATAAACAGTCTCATTTTAAATGGTTCATCTGAAATCGGGCCTAATTCCTGGTGAAGTTATAAGAACGAAATATTTGACATTTATTCGAAACGGCTTTATTGTAAATCGTTGCCTTTTTACTTTCTAAAAGACAGATGACTAACAGAAAATAAAATGAGAAATCTGCCTTATTACTTCAACTGTTCATTCGTCTAGTTTAAAAAGATGAATAAAAAAGCAAGGCTTGCACAAAAAGCTTTCTCTGGTCCTTTAGATTGCTGGCTAAATGTAAAGAAGATACCCCGTTGCTTTTCTCGCTGCTGGTGACACCGAATGTCGGATTTAAGCACTTTTGAGACATAACAGCCTACCCTATTAAAATAACGTTTAGTTCAGCTAGGTTCGATAGTTTTGTTTGTGAAACGGATGAACGAAATGCGACTGTGGTGGAGAAAGAGGTCAATATGCATGAAATCCAGTCTGTCAACCACCAAAGAATACTGGATGTACCGGTAAATAGTTTGCTTTCGTACTTGGTTCGTGCTGTCGCTATCAGCAGCTACAAGGACTTCCAAGTCTGCACAGCCTTACGCAATACATCTGGGTATTTACTTTTGTCAGCTTCCGATAAAAAAGCACAACCTTAGTACGACTCTCGAAACAGTTACAAGTATACGCAGTTACCCGGCTATGTAAAGTTGACAACCCGTAATGCGAATTTCCGAACGAAAAGTATCAGGTTTGTTTGTCCAAGGTTAGCCCAAGATAGCCCAATTATTTTTTTCGTTAGCCTAAATATTGAAATTCAAAAATTTGAATTTTCTAGTATGCCAAAAATTTGTTTTTGTTCAAACTTTTCTACTAAGGTCGCCTAAGGAAAAAACGTTGGGCTATCCTGGGCTAATCTGAGGCAAACAAACCTAATACTTTTCGTTTGAAAATTTTCATTATGGGGGGCCAACTTTACACAGCCATGTAAACCGCTGATCCATGCAGACTACAACACGGATTTAAATAACGTTTGGAGGCAAACCTTCGCCTATATTGCCCTTCAAAAGTGAAAAAATTTGATTACAAAACGCCTTTATGTAAAAAAAAAAATAAAAAAATTAAATCGTAAAAGCCAAAACTAGATTTTATACCTAATCTTAAAAGATCCTGAAATTTTCGAGAGTGCGTTTTTTTTTGTTTTTTATAGATATCAATTTTAATTTTTTTTGCAAACTCTAAACATTTGAATATGATTATTTTTTTTTTTTTTTGATTTAGAGTTTGCCAAAAAATTTTCATGGGTCAAAAATTCATATCTTAGAAAACTAAAGACTTTAAACCTTTCAGAATTCGAGGTATTGTATAAAAAAATTTACCCAAAAAATTCAAGGGAGGTGTTTTGTTCCCTTTAACAAATGAATTTTCGATCTTTGAAACAAACAATTTATTTTTTATTTAGGTATTTTTTTTAATTATTAGTTTGCATTAATTTTTTTTTTCAAAAATTTTTTAAAGTTCAAAAATTTTTCTTACATGAAATACCTTCTTGAAAATTTCAGGATCTTCAAAGATCATTTAGAGGTATTGTATAAAGAAAATTGAAGAAAAAATTTGTATAAGTTTTTTCGTTTACGAATTTTAAAAATTTCAAAATTCTGTATTTCTTACTTTTCGAATAAATATAACCTTGAAAATAAGAGCAGAACTACTTCTGTTGCTATAATACTCTTTGAGATACGCAAAATCAGGGAAATTGTGAACTTTCGAAATATTTTTTTTTTTTGGCCGAGCTTGGTTTTATGATAAGGAAAAGTTCTCCCCAAAATTAATCCAAACGAGCGTTTGACATGAATTTCCTTTCATACATATGTATATCTATATTTTCCGTCCAATATCGAATTGAATTAATTATTTTTTTTTAACTAGAATTACTGCTTTGAATTTTTTTAGAATGTAGCGAAGTAGCTAATTCTAAACATAAACCAATTTTCTTCTAACTTCGTTTGCATAAGTTGCGACTTTTTGTTGCTGTTGGCACTGTGAGCGTCATTCCACATCGCAGGACTTCAGCCGCCAACTTCCAACTAGTTATCGCCTGACACTTTCACAAAGAAATTCCACTTGCAGAGTGTGAAAATGTTTCCACCGAATTCGGTGTTGTGACTTCAGCAGTTATTGCTGGTGGCGTTAAAATGCCTAGCTACATACAGTATTTTTGCTTGTTGTTGTTGTCATTTCTTTACCTGCCAGAGCAATACCTTTGACGAGCAGCACACCTTGTGTGTGGCGCACAAAACAACTAAGGAACCAACTTGCACCGCCACATTCACTGGTAAGTCATTGACAGCAGCTACAACCGTGGCCACCACAATAGCATGAGCGTCAACTGCACTTCATTCTGTCTGATTCAGAATATTGTGGCACGAAACCGCATGTAAACGCGTGCTTGTGGCGCCACAGTATGCAGCAGCAGCAGCAACAGCAGCAACAGCAGGCGGGCATCAAATGGCAAACGGCAGCTTGTAAAGGCAGCTGAAAGGCATAATGCTGGATATTTAGCATCGTCAAAGCAGGCAATTCATATACACATACAAAACTGCGCGGTCGTTATGCGTGCTTGTGATCGAGTATGTGTGTGTGTGTGTAGTTCCGCTTGGTGCGCGTGTCCTGTTACCGACCGGGTCCTTAACTGCCACTTCATTGTCCTTGGCGTCATTATGGTTTTATTTGCTTTGGAAATTTGAGTTGCCTTCAATCGGTTGGTGGCAAGCAGCTGAGTAGGCGGTGGCAACATCACCGCAGGTGAATCAACTCATGAAACAACAACACGAGCTTAAAGTTAACTTTACGCTTTATTTTCTTTTCTTGGTTGCACTTCGGTTCAACACCACCATAAGCAGCTTTTCATTTGCTAAATACTCAGTAGTCGTTGCCATCCTAACCATCATTCGTACATACATACATACATACATATGTACATATATGTATGTGTGTACGCGTCGCGCCTTAGGATGAAACTGATTCTGAGTGTGCAGCACACTGATTGCTAATGTCATTGCACTGCCACTGCAGTTGCACCACTCACATAACAGGCGATTTGACAACAAAGTAAAATAAAATTTTTTTTCTATCACACGAAACGACACTGGCAATTATTGCATGTGGTGAATGTTAAGAGGTATAATTGCGGTTGGGTCAGGCTCATAATGGCGACATCAAAGTTTTATCTATAAGCACAACACGTGAAAGAGTTGTCGTCAAGTAAAAAGAAGTGATCTTGCGGCGTTCACTTTAATTTTCCATTTCAAGTAAATTTAAAGATATTAAATATTCAAAATGAACTGCGTAATATGTAAACAGAAAATTTAAAACACCAGTGGGAGTATTCACTGGAAAAGTGAAACATATGGATATTTCCAAACTGGCGTAACGTGACGCTCGTATGACAAAATTAAAAAAAAAAAGAAATTGAAAACGTCAAAATTTTAAAAACGCTTTTCTAGATTTGCATGGCAATTAAATTGCCCATAATTCAGTGAAAAATTACAACTGTAGCTAGCAGCGATTGAAAGATATGTATTAGTAGACATACACGTTGGCGTTACGATACAAAAAACCAAAGTCGATTTTGACTTCGAATACAAAATTGCAAAAGTTTGCGAATTGGGCAAGACTATTTGTGTACAATTTTTTGTAGTAATATTAGAAATGTTTATTATCCGGAAAGGACTTTTATTTCGGACTTAAAAAATATTGGCCAAGTTTAACTATTAAAAAAAAAACGGTTATTTTTGGTCCCTGAATAAATCTTTTCTGCCTTTTGTTTAATCAGGTGAAGTTTTTGGCGTGATGTTACCTGGCGTTACGTTACTAAAATTTTCATTGAAAAAGTTTTTTTTTTTTAATATTGTTCTTGAAAAAATTTGTAACGGCAAGAAAAAATGCTATTTGTGTCGAACGTACTTTTTAGTTTGACATCAGTGCCACCAACGGTTCCAGTTTTTGCGAATCTATGTCTTTCTACGTTTTACGAAACATGCCCAATGTGAAAAAAGTTCGAGCACAAATGCGCGTTTTCAAAATATCTCGACCGTGGCAACACCTAACGAAATAATTTTTCTGCTTAGATAACCAGTATACATATATTATAAAAAGCGGCAAAATCGGCCCATAAACAAGTTAGATGGAGAACTTTTATTTTTATTTTTTCGCGGTAGACTTTTCGCTGGAATCGCCCATAAGCTTTTCTCTTTCACAATAATACAAATCCATTTTTATATTTACGTATGTACATTAGACTGCATCACCAAAAAAAGCTGCGCTTTTTCCTGCGGGATTACAAAATCTAGTATATTTTAAAACCTCTGCCAAAATATTTCGGAAACAAATTTTAAAGATTTAGGTGAGCTGGACTGGTTTGAAAATACCACTAAAAATGGAGTTTTTTATGAATAAAAATAGTTTCTTAAAGAATTATTCGGAAAAAAATCTTTTGTTACAAAAAAAAAAACTCATTCACGTCCCAATTTTTTCTTCATCATATACCAACACATCTTAATTCAGCATGGAATGACGCTTTGTTACCTTCCTCTTTCATACTTTGAATGAGCTTATTCGCAAAGAAAATAAAACGTTGCTACCTCATGAATGATACCTCACGAATCTAATTTGGTAAGGTTTTGGCTGTGTTATTCAAGTTTTTCTTAACCCAGTCTTTGAAAAAAGTTCTAAAATAGCATCAAAAATCTCATTATTTATTACGATTCCGTTTAAAATTTATTATTATTATTTTTTTTAATATTATTATACAACTTTTTTAAGCTTAAACTGTTTGGGCCTTCGAAGGATTTTTTTTTAAAAAAAAAAAAATATTACAAAAACTGTTTTTATTAATAAAAAACTCCATTTTTGGAAGTATTTCCGGCTCACTTAAATCTTAATATTTTTCCGAAATATTTTGGCGGACGTCTTGAAATATAGTAGATTTTATAATTCCAGTGGAAAAACAGTACCGTTTTTTTTATGGGGAGTGATGAGGTCTAATATACATACATACATGTGTATTTCGCTTTATAATTTTTGGAATCTTTAAATTTTGTTAGTTGCTATAATTAAATTCTAAGCCGTCCCAGGTTGTCTTGCGTACGCAGTGCGAACAATAGCGAATCCCTGATAGGACATTTGAAGAAGCTGTAAGTTTACATGTAATTTTGGAATTAAATACATAAACATACATATTTATGTATCACAAGGCGAATTAAAACAAGGTGGTAGCAAAAATTAAAAAATAAAAACATCATCCCTATGTATTTGTTTTTGCATTTGGCGCATGTGCTGTCAAATCAGAAAAAGCAAAACCAAAATACATATTAAGCGAGAAAGCAGCTGGTCTAACAATACCACCTTGTTTGTATTCGGCTTATAGATATCACATAAATCCCACTTTGGTACGCACATTAGTTATTGTAGGCATTGAGACTGTGACGAAAAGAGTAGCCTTAAATTCTGCCGGCTTTTGAGCGCGTTGCATCATTAACAGTGCCAGTCTTTTGTAACGCATATCAGCATCGTACCAATTGTGATTGTAAATAGCATTGCTAATATACTCACTCTAGACAAACAAACCAAAGGCCAAGAGAAAGAGAGCAAAATTTACAATAATATACAAACAATTGTAAAACCATAACTTTACCGACTCTAGCAGTCCCTGTGCATAGTAACAGATAAAGAAGAGGTCCACCAGCGAACTTAGAAGAAATAAAGTGCCCAACACCACCATATCGATGGTGACTTTAGCGGTGATTTGGAATAGCTCAATGCAGGTGTTCACCGATGTCATTGCGAAAGTGAGAAGCATACAAATTCCGAAGGCTTTATTCATTGCCTTTGAGAGCCTAAAATTAGTTTAAATTAATTAGTACACCTAGCGAACCTAAATATGTATGTAAATGCCTTAAAGCTTATACAAACGTCAAAATTTTCTGATGATAGGCTATAATGCCGTGCAGAAACCGCAAATCGATCTCACTGCGCTCAAGGTCGCTCAGTCGCTGCTTTTTCATTTCATTTCCGCCGCTCTCAGCTACCACGTAACTCTCAATCCGTTTGGCCAGCTGGCGGTAGTGCATGATAAGTTGCACAGCCACTGCACTGAAGAGCAAATCATTGGCCAACTGTGTCGAAATACAAGCGTGCGCAACGGTGAGTTGTGACAAATACATCGGATAGTAAAGCCAATTATCGCACCAAACAAATGGTGTCCAGCAGTTAAAGCTAAGCATTTTACCTACTTTCCGCAACTCCAGCCAATATTCAAAAATAAGATAGCTGATTAGCGGCCAGAGAGTATAGCTCCAGACTAACAATACATTTAGAATAATATAAGCATTGCCTAAACGATTCCAATTTTTCAGTTCGGCTTTTACTTGGTAGAGCATCTGGCCTCCCAATGTTTGTGGATAGAGCGCGTAGAGCTCTTGCATGAGCGAGCTAATCCGTGAACGTTGCCACCATATGCTGAAGATTTTCAATTCGCTGATAATGAGCGCGTTTCCTATTGAACCCAGCGTAGTTGCCTCAACAAAGTTGTTGTTATTTACGATATCCAAAAATATTTGAATCAAGACGCTCAGCAATGTTAAATTCAGATTGACGATTGTAACGGTGAAAATAATGCGTTGCAAGTGGCGTCGTACCAGTGCAAGTTTTCCTCTTCGTGGCTCATTGCTGACTTTATCGTAGGCATTCACCCCAATGCAGTTGAAGAAAATATTGGCTTTATAGAAGAAACTTTCGAAATGTATCGGCTTGTTGGACATTTCGATTGGTTATGAGTGTGGGTCAGGTGATTTGGTGGGTATTTTATACTAAACATCTAGGTATGAGTAGGCGCCCATGTGCCCATGCGTATTCAGTAATTTCAACAATTATGTTCATGCAGCATAATTACCATAATAGACGGCTGATTGCTTTAATTCTTTACACATACAAAAAAAAGTTCCAAGAAATGCTTATTGTCGATATTTGCTTTACTAGCGTAGTTGATTGACTTCCCAAAAGTAGCGCATGCATTAAGAAGGGTAACATATGTATAAAAACTCGGTGGTAATCAAAGCTGCGGATACACAGTGTGTTTGAAATTAGAGCGGGAGTAGATTTGTGTAAATTTGCCTTATACTATAAAGGGGGTTGCCATACCAAAAATAGGACCTGTCAGAACTTGCACAATTTTTGGCAAGACATTGAACAAAAGCTTCCAAGAGAGCTTTTAGCCTACTTTGCATATTGATAGGCGTTTCGACCTGAATGAGTATGGTCATGCAGGTTTTTTCTTGCTACCATAGAAATTTGCGAAAAGAAATTATAATAAAAAAACTTTCCATGCGTTGCGGGGGATTCTCTGTGCCAATATGTAAAAAAAAAATCCTAAGCATTGCCGCAGAAATTTTAGATTAAATGGTGGTTTGTAAGATTTGAAACGTATTGTTAGTTTCGGAAGACAGACTTAATAAATTAATACATATTATATATAAGAATGAAAAAAATTTAAATTACCTTTCATAAAAAGTCAAATATTCCGGAAAACTAGAAATGTTTCTATATTTGGGGCAAACTACACAACATTAGCCACATTGTATTTATGAAACGCAAAACGCGATATGTTGCCTTAACTTTTTTTCTCAGTGTAATTTTAAAACTTAAATATAATTTACAAATTGCTAATAAAAAACACTTTATAGCTAATGGTGTTAAACGATGCAGTAATTACATAATTAGCGCGCACGGCAGGTTAGAATAAAACATTTTTTTTTAATTATGTAATTGGATTTTGTTCATTTTATAAATTTGATTACATTTTTCAAATCGTTACAAAAAATACATGCCAGCTGTAATTACTACTAGGCGTATCCGCGACTCCAGTTTGTGATGTCATTTACTGTTGCATATACCCTCCCAGTCATTAGATTAGCACACGGAAAAGTTTATATACTAGTTTATACTAACATAAAACGAAACATCATTATGCCACGTAGCCATGTCTCAAATACACACACAACATCCACACCAGAAGACTCAAAGATAAACCTGAATTCAACAAGCTTAGATGGTAGGCTTTGTTTGGGCTGCTCAAGTTGCGCATATTCGCTCTCAATTTTCGCGAGCCTTACCGCGAAATCCCTTATACTCCGCTTAATGTTCGACAGATCAGCTGTAATATCGCTAATTCTACTTAGTACCTGTTCTTCAGATGCCTTCAGTCGTGCAGTTATCTGCTCCTCAACGTTCTGAATTTTCTCTTCAAGCCGTGTAATCCATAAAGGCGTAAAGCAAGTCTCGTCTTTACCTACTTCAAGTTAAGCCTTAGGTGGCTTTGGTGGTGAGGTGATGATCAGGCGCGCAGATTTAATGCGAGTTCCCGTGCTTGCACAAAGCTATCCAGCAATGAAAGTAAAGATTAACAAGAAAATGCACCGTACCCACGACAACAACAGCAACCAAACAGCAGAGAACGAGAACAGCGACTATGGAGACAGCTAAAGCAGCGAAGATAATGACGGCGGCGCCAGCGACGACAGCGAAAGCGAGAACAGCTGCAGAAAAAGAGTCTGCAAAGATGCAGATACGGCGACAGCATTTTAGCAGATTTATACCAGCAAATAAATCCTTACTAATATTATAAATCCGAGAGTGAGTTTGTTTATTTGTTACGCTTTCACGCTTTAATTACTCAACCGAGATTTAATGTCGATTATACGAGGGGGCGTGGCACCTCACATAAAACGGAATTTTCATACCGCATATCATATCTCAGAAAATATTTTTGATAGAGTACAGGAACTTGGTATAGATACATATAATATGTATATAAAATCAGTTGCATACTCATGGAGGAGGGCTGCCACCTGTTTTTAAAAATCAAATACGACTTGAAATAAAGGGAATGATTTATCTGAAAATTATTAAAAAAAAATGGATGACAAGAGGCTTAAAAAAGTTGTAGTTTGAAAGTATTTGGGAAAGGGTTGCCACCTGTTCGAAAAGCCAAATTTAAATTAATCATTAGCAAGCTATCTGAAAAATTAATGTATGGGTGTCAATTGAAAGATTGCTAAGAATCCTTTAGATTGAGCACTTAAAATATTACTGACTTGTTTTACAAACGTTGCCACCCGTTAAAAAAAATAAATTAATTTAATTTAAATGAATTACTATAACACGGCTATCAACTGAAAGGTTTTTGACAAAGATTATAGTTCTAAACTACATGTAGGAGGGTTGCCATCTGTTTCTTCTTGAATTAAAGGAATTTTATAATTGAAATATGTATCACAATATGGTCGTTAGACAAGAGGGATTTAATTGGGTTTTAGTTGGAAAATATTTCGAAGATTAAAATTATTAAAATTTTGGAAATTAAGTCTGATGTAACTTCCACGGGCCCATGGAAGTTATGTCCGTAGAAGTTATGTCAGCTAGTAGCCAGCCAGTTACCTTCGGAATCGGGGGCCTTGTTATTTCTGAGGCAGCCTTTTTGCTATTCTCATCTCGCCTCGGTTAAGTGGAGGAACGTAAGCTTCGTCCCTATACATTGGTTCGGGTTATTCTTAATTAAGGGCGCCACCTGTGCCGCCATTCAAAAGCGTTGAAGAACTGTTCCTTCCTTCCTATATTATCAGATTTCCATCTTGATGTCTACAGGAACCAGTCCGATCTTGAAACCATTTTATTGTTGCCTTATTTTCTGATAACAAATACATATCAGTATATCCCCTCCCAATTGCTTTTCTTTACTAAGCTCTTCTTTGTAAGTGTGTGGGTAAGGAAGTGCTTGGTAGCTATTGAATTTAAAAATTTCATTATTTTTTTTTATTTTGCATTTCTCTTAATTACACCTTTCTCTTTTTGCTTTACGTTTATTATTTCCTTTTCCGTCACTTTCTCATTTCCACCTAAACGCCATTAACCATTTGTGCATAATTTTCTCAAGTTGCATTGTCGCATATTGTTGTGCCTTTCGCTATGTTTTCTCGTTTTCATTGTATTCCACAAGTAAAAGCTACCAGGCTACCAAAGGTATCACATGCAAATGCCACAACATTTTTTTTTTCAAATAAATTCCTTTTTGTTTTAATTCATCGCCCCACTTGAAATCTTAGCTCATTGCCTTTTTCTGCTATTGCGCACTTCTCCGTTTGCTGGTCATTTATTTAATGCTTCATTTGAATTCTTACTTGCGGTCTTGCTGCCATCTTTCTATTTGGCATTGCATTATCCAACTGCTTTGTAACTACAGCGCAATTATTTTTGTGTTGTTGCATTTGTAATTTATTGCCATAGCATAACTATTTGTCTCTACAGGAATGATTTCTTTGATTTAGTTTTACACGTGGCCATTTTTCCTTGTTTATTCTTGAAAAGTTCTAGAAAATTTATTTATGCTATCTAAGCGCCATGCTAGACAGCATGCACCGGATCGTGAGTATCCCTTATATCTTTTCGTGTTATTCATGATAGAATGCAAAGCCACTTTTCCGTTTATTAGGAAAATACAATTTTAAGTTATTATGTACTTAAACATTTCGTTTTCAGGGAAATTTGTTTTAAGTTTAGCAGAAATAGTAATGGAAGTGTAATTTGTATTCTTAGAGTGCTGCTACAACCTACGCGCAATTAAAATAACTGAACTACATATCTTGATATATAAGCCACTCAAGCACGATTGCATAAATTGCCAAAAGCCAAGTGGGACTAATAGATCCTTCAGGCCATTCAATTTATGTTATGAGCGCATACTTGAGTGTACAATCAGAGTGTCGCTAATTGAGACTGATTGCAAGCACAGTAGACTTGAAAGAAAGACTTGAAAGAATGGAAAATTATGTACATACTTATATTTTGTATTTATGATTCTAATAGGCGGAGGATTTATTAGGCAAAAATAAGTTTTCAAAAAGTACTTATAATTACGTACATAGGAAGAGTACGAAATTGTATTTCCGGGTTGTTAAAATTGTGTTAATTACAATTCAGAAGTAGTTCTATTCGATTAAAATTTACAAAAAAAACACTCTACTAAAAATATTTAAAATTTTCGGGATTAGTCATTGAGCGGTGCGCTCAGTGCCTGAAACAAGCGACCAAACTGTGATTTTTTTTTTAATATTCACAAATTATTTTTAATATTTTTCAAACTAGAAATTTTTATAAAAAATGTTTATAAATACCAGAGCTGTAAAAATTTTAATTATTTTATTTAGCAATCAATGATTGTGCTACCAATTTGATTCCATTAAAAATTGATTGCTTTTACTCTGATTGTAAGAATTGCAATCAATTTGATCAATTATAAAAATCACTGAATCGATCAAACATTTTTGTTGCTATTATGTTATATATTTGGTGGGTGGTGGGGCACAAGCCAACTCCTCTACTAGGTCTTTAATGACCGTGAGCCAGAGAAAGAGCGAGTGGACACAACCGCCGGGCATGCCCCTGTTTACCCTGCGCTTTACAGTTTCTGCTCGCTGTTTCTGCGGTGTATGGGCATAACAATGTCAGCTTTGACTCCCAGCTTGCTCAGGGATCTGATTAGTGCACCCTCTATAGTGAGAAGGGCGAGGCGACGTTTCTATTTCTCACAGCCAAAATATTAAAATCTCAATATAATCCTGAAATATGCTGGAGCAAAAGAGATATCAAGACTTGAGTATGGTCCTATAGCGAAATTCTTTTTGTTTCCTCTTACTGGCTTATATTTAGTATTTCTAAATGAACCATTTTAAACCCAAATTTTACGTGCTAATACGCAAAAGGCGATATTTAATTTATTTACTATATACTATATACTATATAGCTTACATCGCACAAAACCAACTTGTAAGCGACACGGCAGCAAGTGTGGCAGATTGTGCTGACATTTTTTTATTTTTTATTTTTTATTTTTTATTTAGTTAATTGCGCTAACATTAAAAACACACAATTGCACTTCAATACGCTCTATGGTATTTTAGTTTATTTTTTTACCGACCTTTGCATAATTTATAGTTATAATTTATTTGCTGTCCGGTCGCTGTCTCTTAGCACTCGCGCCACTTCTTTTTTGTTTAATTATTATTTATACGCTTCACTTACATTTGGTTTACAACATTCGTTAAACAGTTTTTCTTTATGTAGATATGTATATATGTGGTATTTATTTATTTTTTATTTTTTAAATTAATACGAGTAAAATAAATAAATTAGCTTTATCAGCGTCGACAAATTCACACAATTACCACTTGACTTATTTGTTTATGTTTTTGTTTTTTTGTTTCATTTCTTGTCAAGTGTGACAAGTGCTTTTTCAGAATCTCACTTTCAGTGGTTTTGTAAATGACACTTACTCGTATATGAATAAACTAATTAATGAGTTTGTTTGCGGAGACGCGTAATTAAAAGATTTCATGTATTTTTGTGGCAATTATTTTGCAGTTAAATATTGTTTAGCTCACCTTATTGTATCGCTGCAAATCAAAATGTTTACGGCAAAGGTGGATTGGTTGAAATATTACCCAAGTGTCAGACTAAAAAAATTAATGCTTGCATAATTTCTTTATTGGAAAGTGCCTCTAACAATGTCAATTTGATTTCCATTCAGTTATCCATTGTTGCTGTAGCATTCAGTGATAATCACTGAAAAAAGGAAAATAGTTAGTTACCTGATGTACCCTTCAGGGTTGGCTTAAATCGCCTTTATTGTGGAACTTTGTACGAAACGAATTTCTACCTCACACTACTTCAAAAGCCATATTGCATAGACGCGAAGATGACCCAGTTATACTGGTCGAAGGGAAATCTATCTCGAATACCACAATCTATGTTCAAAGACCTGAAAAGTTGTCACAGAGAACGTTTTGGGGGTTTTCACACCAAAAATCAATTAGACGTCAGAGTCTGGATTAAAGAAGGCGGTGAAAGGCCGCAGTTTGATCGATCCGTCCTCATCACTGTTCTATGATCGAAGAATAAGTTTCATAATACACCAGCAACTGAAATGAACACTAAGAGGGCTGAACCATTAGCCATATAGCCACCAGATTCAGAGATCCACACATAATGATTTCTGTAGAAGCTGTAGAGATCGGATAGAAATATAATCCTACCAGAACTTTCTATGCTACATACTCCGGAAGGAAAGGTTGAACATGGCCTTCATATGAAGTTTCGGCCTTTGCGAAAGTTCTTAAGATACCTTACCTCACTTAACCATAACTAACCTCGCCTACTTCTTTCCGTACGCATTCCCTTAAAGTAAAAACAGTGTTTCTGTCGGTTATGCCTTTTCGGATGACAATCTTACTTACTAAATATATTCATATGCCCACGTTTTCTCAGTTTTAATGCTCTTCAATATCAGCATGTTTATATTAATTCACTCCAGAGAGGGCAGTAAATATCGTTCATATCTCCCCAAAAAACTTAATCTATAAGTAGGTATACTTGAATTGGTACGATACTCTTACATATCGTACATAAGTAGTCATCATATGAAATGTGTGTGATAAAAAATTAAAAAAAAAAAACACAGACAAAAAACATAATATATTTCGTTACAGAGTGACCAACACAACAGCACAGGGGAGAAAGTTATCCTTAAATAAACAAAAAATCTCCACAAAACTAATACACATACATTGCCGTATGGACTTGTATTTACTGCATTAAATTCCCCACACAAACAAAAAGAGAAAGCAGCCAAAAAATAGAACTTCGAGTGGCTTTTAGGTATAGTTAATCGAAGTGGCTGACTCTTCTGACTTTTATCAGCAATTCAAAAGGATAGCAATGAATTCATCTTTTGCTTTCAGCTAAACAATAAAGATAAGGAAAGTTAGAGTAAACGTTGTAGACAAAAAAAAAGACGAAAATTTTATGGGACATACAAACTTGAAAAGAAAAAAAAATTTGTGCTACACTCACTCTGGATTTGCTGCATGTAAAGAATATTGAGGCGTATTCTTTTTTCCGTACGAATCGAGAACTAGGAAATTTTCATATCATTTTCAATACAAGAAATCTCAAATTTTCGATTCGTACCACCACTTCTTGTAACCGCAATTCTAAGTAGTTTAATCTATTCGGCAATTCAGCTATGAAGTTTTGTATAAAACCTCGTGTTGCATACTTCACGGGGAAATATTTTGTTACTTGCTTATGAGATGGTAACAAAATTTACCAGCGCGCGGAATGCCAAAAAGGGTTAAAAATTACCGGTTACAAATAGCAGAATAGGCATGCTAGTACAGTAAACTAGATCTTTTAAGGTCTCAAAACTCCCAAAAAGACGTAAGCGAATTTTTTTTAACAAAAGTTTCCATTTTGACGCAGAAATATTCCCCGAGCATTTACACTGGCAATCTAAAGTGAGTGAGTGGAAAAATTCAACAAATTTTCCTCTAAATTTTGAACTTTTTATTTAGAATTTTTTGAAAAATTTTGGATACACAGATAGATTGGTATTTTAATTCTAGTAAAACAAGTGCAAGTTTTAATCGGCTAAAAAATTGTGTTGATTAGTAATGATTTTTTTATTGCCGACGGCTTTTTGCACTTTTTTCACACATAAAAGGAAATTTCTTATAGATTGGAATGAGCAAGACTGTTTGCAAGCAAAATTAAAAGCGCATAAAATTCGCTAAAAATCACGGCGATTTCCTAGCCGTTTTTCCGTATTTCTGCATCAAAAAGAAAATTTTTGCTTTCGTCTTTTTGGCAGTTAGAGCTCGATATATTAGGTCCATTGAATATCAAACAATTGTTACGAATTTTTACTAGTACTTGGATGTTTTTATTGGAATTGCATTCAATAACCAAAAATATTTGCAAGAAAGAGCGAATTCGAGAGCATAACAACCCGTGAGAGCTGCAAATTCTTGCAAGTAAAATTTTTACTAAACTCACGCATTCTCTTACTCACTCAATCAGTCACTTACTAAATTACCCATTCACTCACACAGTTACTAACTCACTCGCTAGCTCACGAAATCAGTCATTTGGTCATTCACCTACTTACCTACTCATTCATTTATTTATTCGTTTACTGAGGCATTCACACACTCAACGACTAACTTACTAACTCAATAAATTACCCACTTACTCACTCATTTTATAAGTCACTCACTCACTTACTCTTTTACTCACACACTCATTCCATCACTTACTGAATTACTCATTCACTCACTCACAAATCTACTGAGTTACTCACTCATTTAAGAACTCACTCAGTCACATACCCATTCACTCATACACTTAATCACTAAATTAGTCATTCTTTACTTCAGTCATTATATTACTATTCACTAACTCACTTAATCACTCATTTAATAGCTCACTCACTCACTTACTCACTCATTCAATAGCTCACTGATTCAATAGCTCACTCACTTACTTATTCATTCAATCATGCACTCATTTATTCATTCACTCACTCACCTTCCCTATAAAGCACCCATTCACTCACTAACTCACTCATTCACTCACTAACTCACTCATTCACTCAAACACTTACTAAATTTTTTTAATCTTATAGCTCATATCGTTTTCTGCGACTTCCTAAAGAGATATGTAGTGCTAATGATACTTACTAACCCGAAGTCGTGAATGGATGTACATATACCTACATACATGCTAACCAATATATGCTCTAAAAGCTACTTATATTTGCGCCGCAAGTGAGCTTTCGTCTTTCATTTCATTATCTTAGTAAACCTCGCGGCTGAATGCAACAGAAGTAGCAGGTTGGAGGTGGGGGGAGTGATGCTGATAATCAGCATCCTGTTGGCAGCATTTTTGCAATTTCCTGTCAACTAAGAACACTGCGACGAAGACGATTTTACACTTTGACGGCCTACATACATGGAAAGCCCTGTTTGTTGTTGTTGTAGGAGCGAGTGTTTATGAATGCAGAGCAACAGCTTCATATGTTAAGCATGCTTTGGTTTGTAATATTTCGCTTATCTACTATTTTGTTTGCTTTCTCTGTCTCTACAACTTTTCTATTTATACTTGTTACACAGGGCATTCATTCCAACCACTCTATACCACGTACGTATGCGAGCTTGTGTATATGTCTGGCAAATAAGCAAATAATCTACTTAATATCGGTTAGAAAAGCTTGTCACTGCAAACAGATATTTCACATATTTATGTTTATGATATTTAGTTGCGTTGTTGGTTAAATAAATAGGTGCTCAAAGTGGCATGCAGCGCGCGGTTGCAACTTTTGGCGCTGAAATATGTACACCACAGATGTACATATGTATGCAGGTACATTAGATGCTACCACCTTAAAAACAAACAAAACTAAGTTCGCCGTATGTTCCGGATTCTACATGGAGTAGTCGCCTTTTTACCTTTTTCGGTGACACCTACGCATATTCGGCGACATCATCATCATATATATAAATAGGCAATCATGTTTCCTTTACACCCCTTTTACGGCTAAACTATACTTCTAAGGTATAAACAATTATATATCATTAGAAAGGTATTTTGATGCTGATGTGCAGGCAATTTTTAAAATATCAAATCAGTTTAAAATAGAGCGAAAAAATCAATTCAAAAGTCACACCAATACCAATGCCATACATGTACATGGTTGGGGCGGAAATGCCCCCTAAATGTATGCTTTAATATTGATAGCGAATTAAAGAAACGTGCTAAGCAGCAGTTTAGGAATAAGATGTATGTATGTATGAACATGAATAGATTAGACTCAAACAAGGAAGAAGGTAAAGTTGAGTATGGGGAAGAAGAAAGTGATAAATACAGAAATTAAAATTAAAGTAAAGAAACCTAGATATAAAGACAAAGAGGAAGGAAAATTTAAATACCTAACCTAATAACAATGGTGGGGGTGAATATGTAAATGAAGAAAAGAATGGACATATTTAGATCAGGATAAAGGAAAAGATAAAGATGAAGACCAAGACGACGAAGATGAAGATGAAGATGAAGATGAAGATGAAGACGAAGATGAAGATGAAGATGAAGATGAAGATGAAGATGAAGATGAAGA
>NW_023458555.1:20409882-20410233 GCF_013731165.1 Rhagoletis pomonella | reverse complement strand
GAAGATGAAGATGAAGATGAAGATGAAGATGAAGATGAAGATGAAGACGAAGATGAAGATGAAACACACCACAACTTAACCCCCACACCGTAATTCACCACACTTCAACTCTCTCACCACACCTTAACTCACCACACCTCAACTCACCACACCTTAACTCCACACACCTAAATTCACCACACCTCAACTCACCACACGTTAACCCCCCACACCTAAATCCACCACACCGTAATTCACCACACCTCAACTTTCTCACCACACCTTAACTCACCACACCTAAATTCACCACACCTAAACTCACCACAGATAAATTCACCACACCTAAACTCACCGCACCTCTTAAGCCCACCA
>NW_023458555.1:20404030-20409872 GCF_013731165.1 Rhagoletis pomonella | reverse complement strand
CCTCAACTTTCTCACCATAACTTAACTCACCACACCTGAATCCACCACACCTAAATTCACCACACCGTAACTCCTACACCCAATTCCACCACACCGCAGCTCACCACACCCAATTTCACCACATGACATGATATCACTTGATGTGGCATCAAAGGCAACATCATTTGGCATAAAATGAACCAAAATAAATAAGATTTAGATAGAGGTGAAAAAAGGGATAAAAAGGAAATACAACTGAAGAGTGTGCGATGTTATATTGTGGTGTGTTATGCTTCATATGTTATGTTATTTATTCTTATGTTATGGTTATGTTATGTTATGTTATGCCAAGTACTAAGCTAAACTCCCCTCCACTTAACCCATTCCAACTAATGTTATTTTAGCTCATTCAACTTACATAAACTATCCTTAATTTTATCGGTTGAATTTCAACCGCTGGGCGAACACTAGTTTTTTTAAATACATATGTGGAATTATTAAAATACTTGCTTGCCAAAAGTTTAATGTTTTTTGGAGGTGTTTAATCTGCCGACATTAGGGTGGTAGGAACTGCGAGGCAATAAAATTTTTTTTTAATATTTCTAATGGCATAGTCAAACTAATTCACTAGCAAAAGTATAAGGATTTTTGTAAAGCTTTACAGGTCAATTCTGGAATTTTTTTTTCAATTCACCACAGTCTTTCGTGAGACAAACGTCTTTCGTAAGACAATTGTGGCAATTCGTTTTAAAGCTCTTTTCTGTCTTTCGAAAGAATAATTGAAAGATCTGCTAACGAGGAGGTCTTAGCGTTGTTCAGCTTGTCTTGTAGCAAAAAGTTTTATAAAAATTAAATGGAATGAAAAAAATATGTATATTTCTCTGTTTAAAACAACACAAACTAAACATTTAAAGAAAATTACATTAAAAAATTAAAAGTAAATTAATTAAAAAAAAAAATAAAAATAATAACATAGTTTTCGAAAAATTAAATAAAAATATGTTTCTATTCAAAAGGAAATCTAAAAAATAAAAAAAAAATTTAATTGAAACGGAAAAAATAAATAATTTAATAGCTTTCTTAAAATTAAATGAAATTAAGATATATATGTATATCTATATTTCGTTTAAAAAAAAAGGAAACTAAATAAAAGAAAGGAAAAAATTATAAATTAAATAAAAAATAAAGAAAAAATAGCCTTTTAAAATATATAAAAACTTAAAATAAAGCGAAAATTAAATTTAAAAAGATGAAGGTGAAAATAATTAATAATTATTTTGAAAACAAAATCCAAACAATAAAAGAAAACTAAATTAACAAATTGAATAGCTTTCTAAAAAAATGAAATTAAAAAATATATATAATTTTTTTAAATGAAAAAATTTAAAATTTAAAGAAAACCAAACAAAATAAAGGAAAGAAAATAAAAATTTAAAATTAAATAAATAAAAAATAAAGAAAAAAGATTTGAAATATTAAATGATATTAAAAAAGCAAGTTTCTTTTCAAAATGAAATCTAAATATTATAAGATAATTAAATGTAAAAAAATAAAAAAAAAAATAAAAATGATTAAATAGCTCTTAAAAATTAAATGAAATTAAGAAATATAAATTTTTTTGAAATAAAAAAATTTAAAACTCAAAATTAAATTAAAAATAAAGACAAAATAAAATGGTATATATGAAAATAAGAACTTAAACGAAAATTTAAGAAACAAAGTTAAAAAATAAAACAAAACTAAATTAAAAATATGTAAAGACAAAACTAATAAGATAAGTTTATAAAAATTAAAATAATATTAAAAAAGTAGATTCCTAAAAAAAAAATAAAAATTAAAAGTAGAAACAAAAAAATTAAAGAAGTTTCTAAAAATTTTTTGAAATTAAAATATAGCTACTAATGTACTCTTCTTCTTAAAACAATTATGTCTAAAATTAAGTTAAAAAAGAGAAAAATAATAATTGTAGAGAAAAAAATAAGTGATATTAAAAAAAATGTTTTTTTGACCAATAAAATTAAAAAAAATTAAAAAATAATAAATATAAAATAGTAAGTTTAAAATAAAACCTAATGAAATAAAAAAAATATATATCGCAACCTAAAGGTGAAAAGGTGCCATTTTTTTTTAAATTTTGTTTTGTGACGATATGTTTCCATTTAAAATAATGAAATCTGCAAATTAAAGGCCAATAAAAAAAAAAATAAAAAATGGACTGCTTGAGGACTCGAACCTCGGATCTATCGAATGCCATGCCAGTGACTTGCACACTCGGCCAATGCGTCTTCTAAAGCAGTGCGAGCAAAAGTATATACAAGTACGTTCTGTCAAAAGAGCTTTTCACCACGAAAATTGGCCAAAGAGTTTTTTGTAAGACTTTCTTGTAAACAAAATCTTTAAGACTACCGTTCCGTTCAACTTACCATTGAGTCTCTAAATTGACTAAGAAAAGATTTTCAACTATCTTAGCTAGAATTGCCCTGTTAAGCTACTGACAAAAATTTAAATTTTCTAGGAATCGAAATACTTACTTACCAAAAATTTGAGCTGTAGTTTACTGACGTTACGGTGATAGGAACTGAGAGGCAATACACACTCTTAAAAAAAATTGTGCTACTGGAGTAACAAAATTATTTCCTTAACAAAAGTTTAACGATTTTTGGTGAGCTGACATTAGGGTGGTACGTTAGGGAGGTAGAAACTAAGAACTGAGTACTAACCCACGTACTAGAATTGGGTACTCAGGCTCAATAAATTTTGAAGCCAAAAAAATTATTTCCTCCCTGCCGAAGATATGATGAAAATTTTAAAAAGTCGCGCACTACATCGGTTTTTTTTTGAAATTGCCTTGCAAAATTAGTTTATGACCCAGGCGTGTACGACGCACTTTTATTTATGTTTCGCCCTAATGAAGGTACATTTTATGTAAGTATACTTAGCGTAACTTATTTTACAAGCAAAGGCTTTCGCCAAAGACAGCGAAAAATATGCAAATTTACGAGTTGTTAAGCTGTTGCTGTAGCTACTGCCTCTGTTGTTGTTGTTGTGTAGTTGTTGCTGTTGCTGCAACGTAAATTAAAATTCGCGTCTATCGCCACGCGCAATATGAGTGCTGTCGACGGCTATGTTGTTGCACATGCTTGGCTTGGCGACGCATGAAAAGCGCACTCTCACTCCCCTACACTCGCACACACACATGCAACACAACTTTTACGTATAAACTTGCAACATGGATGAATTTTTATGTGCTTCTTTTCAACTTTTTCAATTAATTTCGCCTGCAACATCAGCTTGACGGTTTTTGCATTTAATTGCCGCATATTGCCACAAATCTGGCAATTAAAAAGAAAGGTGAAAAATAAAAAAAAGCAAATACAGAATTCAACATAGCCTAACAGCGAAGCTAAGTTGCGTTTGCTGTGTGGCAAGCCGGAAGTTATTAAAATGCGTTGTTGGCTTAAGTGTCTTAAGTGAAGGTGGTGGAATATTTGCTAAATATTTTGCTGTCGATTTTAATATGTTGTTGATGGCTGTTAATTTGCTGCTTATTTGCTGAGCGCACATTTTAATAGTTTTATGAGCTTGACTTTCTTCCTTTCCACTTTTGTATTTATTTTTGCCTAAATTAAGTACTTGGTTAATTAGGACCCTGTCGGGGCATTCTGTTATATGATTGGCCCCTGAGATTTTCAAAAATGGACGAGAGCAAGGACTTCTTACTCGTGAGCTGGGTTCTTCCAGCTGAAGGCTGACCACCTTAACCACTCGACCTTGCGCTTTGTTTACCGACATGGCCAAGCTTAACCTCGGAGGAAACTGAAGCCTTTAAAATTTACTGAGATATCTGGGTGTATTAGGGGACTCTTGGCAGAAATATGTCGTCACCCTTACCTCTCATTTGTAAATTAATATTATGAGCGGGATGGGGACTCCTGAGAAATCGAATGGGTTCAAAAATTCCATAGAGTAGTTTACTATAAGCGCCTACTTTTGTAATGCCACCCCATTAAAAATCAATGCCATTTGTCTTGCAGTTCCAAAGTTATGACTTGGTAAAAAATTTCACGCCCAATGGACATCCACGGCTCCTTTTTCCGAGTCCATCTATCTATAGAGTGAAATGCTGTTCCGGGTGTAGAGGTCCATACATGTGGGGGACAATTTTTGATCGCTTTTCACCAGGGAGTGGTCATAAAGGATTATTTGCATCCGGTTCAAGCAGCTCCCGACTCCGGTGCTTAATCCAAGTATCCACTCGGTTGCTACGAAACGGCAAACAAGGTTGTGTTGAGTGTTTAGTGGGATCGGAAGGGAATTTTATGAATGAGATGCTACAGTGTGTCGAAACGATCAACTCGATCCTCAACTCTGAACAACTCAACACCTTTTGAGTGAAGCAATCGAGAAAGAGCGACCAGAATTGGCCAAAAGAAAAGGAGGGCATAAATTGACAGAACTTTGTTGAGAAGTTTTCATGTATTCACCGTTTAGCGCCGACTTTACACGGTCTGACTTACATTTGTTTCGCTCTCTGCAAAACTCTATTGATGGTTAATAATTGGGCGACCGAAGAGGAAATTTCCCAAAGGTCATAGAAGAATACTAACGGCCAATATGTACTTGATTAAAATTGAACGAAAATTTAATCAAATATTTATCCAAATAATCGTCAATACTTTTCTTAAGACCCAATTCACTAACTATTCAGAAAATACACACTTTTATTGAAGCCAAATCCATTTCAAAAACAAACAAAAGCCCTTTTTTGCTAATTCCTTTCTATCCTTGTTCAATTTATCGTCCCTGAGTAGCTAAAGAAATTTTCTGCTATGCATGGGAATTTGCGAATTTGCTTGCAGTTTTCGTTGTTCTATCAGAATTTGCATATTTATTTGTTGAATCTTGTATTGTTTTTTTTTTCAGCTATGCGGAATTACTTGGCCTGCTTGCGACATACATACATATGTCATAGCCAGAGAGCGAGAGAAAGAAATGTCAAGGCAATGACCATTCCGTCCGACTAATGTTGGTATGCATGCATGTATCTAAGTATGTACATATGTTACTAATACCGATAAGTATCTGTTGAATGGTTGAACAATTCGGCTAGTAATGAACTTACCACACAACGTGCGGCACATATTTAAGAACAGATGTATGCTTGCATGATCATCCGCACATAAATTAAGTTTATTTATGGACGAACATATTTACATGACTACATATGTTCATATGTATATATACAGTTATGTGCACTTAGCTATGTACCATACATGTGACACGTTGTTGGATTGCTTTACATCTGCTTGCCACAAATGCATTTGCATAACAAGCAATACACTGATTGTCGACGCATGCAAACCTTGCAAAGGGCTTTGCTTTTTGCATACATATTTATGTACTTGTAGTTATGTATTACTGTATATGCGTGTTTATGCACTTGTATATGAGTGTGTCTATGGCGTTAGCTATTACATACATTTAGAACATTGAATATAGTGTTAAGTAATGACATAGATGAGGAGATGAGTAGAGCGCAAGGCAGTTTTCAGCTATAATCGACAGGCGCTGCTATTGACCAGTACAAATTTTAGCCCTTTCAATTACTCTTAAGTATCCTGTTGGAAGATTGACTACAGTAAATATGGTTGAAAAGCAATTTTTCTTTTTAAGAATTATATTTAGCTTTTGGAAGCCAAAAACGCATACTGTGAGAATATTCGTATCGAAGATGCCCATAGAATTCACTCGCCTACATATAGAGGGTGTCAAAGAAGTACTGTCACAAACTTAAGGAGAAGGTAGTTGGGGGGTGAGTTCCCTGATAAGCAAAAATATTTCTTATAAAAGTGTCGCCGTTTTT
>NW_023458555.1:20391213-20403930 GCF_013731165.1 Rhagoletis pomonella | reverse complement strand
TGCGCCTGGGCTACACTCGAAAAGTGAAACTTAACTTACATATCGAATGGACGAGTTAAACATGTTAAATGGACTTAAATAAATTTCAGAAAGGTGTCGCACTTACAATTTGGAATAGGAATAAAGTTATAGCCGCTCTTGTGGGCAAAGGACTGAGACAAAAAGGTGCATTATTACCTGCTCGTGACTTTATCTTATGATGCATACTGGAATTCGCAAAAGTTGATATTGTGAGCTTGAACCCTTTGAAGATTTCATTTTTGATACTATGAAAGATACCATTGCCAATATTTTCTAAGATATTTATAGTACTTTTTCAAAAAAAGTGGAAAATTATAGTACACTTCAAATATATATAGTATTTTATTTAAAAGAAAAAGTAAAAACGATTTTAAAGTGATGGAAAATTTCTTCCTGTGATTGCCGAAATTGTTGGAATATTGAGAAATAATTTTAAGTAAATTTGTTTTTCTCTGTTATATTAACTTTTTTTGATTATAAACTCACAATGACCTTTTACTTTAAAGAATATTTCATTTCATATTGTTATTTCAGTATAAAAGTCATCCATTTTAATACACATTTTTTCGTGCAAATTACTGAAAGATATTTATATTTATAATTGAAGAATTATAGAATTTTCGTGTACTATATTTGTTTCCAACAGTATAAAGTACGCCGACCGAAAAAATAGTAAAATACTATATATTATAGTACGGTTGGCAACCCTAAAGATACCACGCAGTATACGTCGCATGAATATGCGGATATTCACAAAATTTAGTTTCTTGTAGAGCCTGAATAAGTTGAATATGGTAGGGATGAAATTGAGTTTCTTTAAAGCTTTGTGAACTGTAGATTTTGTAATTCCAGTACGTGTTTCCATTATTCTCACTGAAATCGATGGATCTAGTTCCACTTCCTCTAACAAAACTTCACTTACTTTTTCTTTAGGTAGTACACGTAGTACAAGAGCTTAAAAAGAAGTACTGTACTTCCGAAAGAAGTACGGTTACGCATGAGTAACATTCAATTTTTCAATAGAAAGTATGTTCGATTTTTTCGGATATATAGAAAACACTACCAAAAATCAACGCGATTTTTTAGCTATGATATCAAAATTTAATGGGCTACAAAACTAGGTTCTAAAAATTTTTCTACGAGATCGAATTAGAAGGTTGCAAATCAGTATGCAAATTTTCCTGGTTTTGCGCAAAGCTTAGAAGTTTTATTACAAGCTTTTTTTTATGTACTTTGTTGTAGTATGAATTATATTTTTATAATAAAAGAAGCGAAAATTTGAATAAAGGACTTCGCATATATTGCGAAAATTTTTCTTTATGAAGACTTCAGTGAAAAATACTTGTGGCCGCCTAAATCTAACTGTATGCGGTGGTGCGATGCCTGCTCACACAAAATAAGGACTACGTAGTATATTTTGGTTATATTTCACATACATACTTAGCAATAAATGCACGTGTGTGTATACATATAAAAAGATACGATCTACATACATGTATGCATATGTACTATGTGCGTAAGCTTGGAATACGATTGGTTTATCATTCTCAATCACTTCTCTCTTCGAAGCTTCGAATATGCAAAACAGCCCATTTGCAATGCAATTAAGGTACAATAAGAACATATGACGCTCATGATAAACAATGAGTTGCCTTCAAAATTTTTAAAAATGCATAGGAAAATTTGAAAGCTAATGAAAAGATTCATCCAATGAATCTCCAGTTTGTGGCTTTTGCTTTTCTAAAATGTTTGGTTATGAAAGCAAAAATGAAAATAAACAATAGATTTTGGGTGAAGATACATACACAACTACAATGTGGGTATGTATGTGCATATGCTGTCGGCTTCATCAAATATTTAGACACTAATCCATACTAACACATCGGAAACAAACACATACACACAAATGCCCACATGAATGTCGATGTTCTGAAAAATTCAAAAGGCTGACATAAATTTGCAAGTGATATGCCTTCACTGAGACTCAACTAAATGAATTTTGAAATTTTTGAGGACATTTCAAAATTTCAGAAAGTTTTATTGTTCCTTTTAGGACATCCTCATTGTCTTAGGCAACAAATAAGAGCAAATAAAAAAATGATTCTGCTTTGATTGCACAACAATTTACAATGCTGTCCGGTACGGGTTATCTAATAATTGAACCACAAACATAATAAGCTGTTTTTGGTATGTCAGTAGAACCTTTGACTGAGGGTAAAATGCGAATGCAAAGATAAAATATGTACAATAGGATTTTAATTCTCAGAAAATGATTTTTTTCGTAATGTCAATTTGCTCGGCATCTTTCGGATGTGGACGGTTTTTATTGAGTATCCGACAAGGTTGAGAATAAAATGGAGAAAATATATGAGAAATGATATCGAATGGGTCAAATGGCATTTTATCCCTAATGGTGTTAAAGGTACCTATGGTATCCTATATAGCTAGAAATATAGTCATGGTCGAATTCTTGCCAAAATCGGTGGAGAAAAGCACAATAGATCCAAAGATTTCAACTCGAGGAGCCTAGAGTCCTTCATTCTGAAAGTGCCAGAAATGTTTCCAGACATTCACGGAAGGTCCTTACTTACAGGAGCGCAGTCAATTGAAATAGCTCATAACAAGCCGTAGGCACAATGGCTTAATCTCTCCACTACAAGCACTTTACGCAGGCGACAAGGCAAACCGTGGCATTCGTAGATGAAGCCTTCAATCCAACAAATCCTAACTAATGCTATGAATGTGCAAGTTTGTGAGTGTTTGAATATTTGCTCCTTCACGCTAAAACGACTCGCAGTATTTCAATAAAATTTGGAACACTAAAGATTATAACCCGGGTTAACTTAAAGGATATGTTTCGAAAAGAGCTATGAAAAGTTAAAATCAATTAAATAAAATATTACAACTATTTGGATGTAAAATGAAAATATTTTCTGGTGTGGGTAGTTGCCACTTGTTAGGAAAGTTAAAATCGATAAACTTATAACTTGAACAATGTGTCCCAAAGTTGTGTGTGTTATTTAATTGAAAATATTTTTTAAAAGGGTTGCCACCTGCTCTCAAATATAAATTCATTTATACTAACAAGTGAAACGAAATATTTTAATATGGGTATCAAATGAGAGAGGTTTAAAAAAGTTTATTCCAAAAATATTTTTAAACGAAGCTGCCACCTGTTTAGAAATTGAAATCAATTTAAATAAATTTCTAATGCGGGTATCAAGCAAAAAGAGCCTTTACGAAAGCTGTGCCTTTTTGGAAAATATTTTTTTAAGAGAGTTGCCACCAGTTTAGGAATTTAATTGGCAACTTAAATGAAATCCTTCTAATATTATAGATGTGAAAGTTTACATGTGAGTGTCGGAGTGAACGAGAGTGCTAGAATTTTCGTAGGTAGCATAATCATGCTAAAACAATTAGAGTTCCCAGCCATTCTAAAACTTGTGTACTTTTGTCTTACCACATTCATCATAAAATAAATATATTCATTACATATGTACATGTAATATAGTATACCTGGATATATTTAGAACCAAAAAAAAAAGTAGTATTTAAAAAAATCCCTTGGAAAATCTCTTAAGATATTTTATACCCAATTTTCCCCCTACTGTCCCAGAATAACCCAAAATATAGAAAAAAATTGCATTAAAGAGCAGACAATTATTAAAACCTACTTGAAAAAATGCCCCATAAAATTTTTGTTGTATGGAAAAAGCAGCCAACAAAACAGATGGAAAGAAATTCCAAACACTACAACACGACATTCTCATCACACCGTTGAGAGAAAGTTACTTCACTGTGCGAAGAAATATGCACCGCTCAAAACTTGAAGTGTCACATAACTTACGAGTACTTTTACATTTGTTTACAGTCATTTGTAGTTTATTTTTTTGTTTTATTACAGGACTTATCCGCTCCTTGCTTCATTCCACCCTCTCGCTGCTTATCTCATCTTAGCTTAGCTTGTGTCTCGCTGGGACAGGAAACGGAAACGTTAAATGCTCAGTAGTTTGAAACGGAAATAACATGCTGTGATTTAAGGCCGCTCTTTATTGTGCGACGCCGCATTATTGGATGAATTTAGTTGTAGACGCAGGGTGGTAGAGGCGGAAGTGTAGCAACGTGGAAATTCAAATGAGATGAAATTCAGCTGGGGAACATAAAGCGAGTTGGTCTGATGCGTAGCACAGTTCATTGAGTACGCAACTCAAATATTTACAAACTTATGTATGTATGTAGTTTTTTTTATCTTATCTTCCTTTTCCCCGCATTTTTTTCTCTTGTCCTTTTTTCTTATTCATGCTCTTCAGCTGAGTTCAGTCATTTGATGCTGAAATTGAAGGAGGAGTTGTTCTGTTTATTTGACACAGAAATGTTAGCAAAAAGTTAAGCTTTGTACGGAAACGGACGACTTTGACAGCTAAACGGTTCAGTGATTCGGGTACGATTAAAAATACAACACTTCCTAAAATAGGCTTTTGAAATCGACGAAGGAGAAGTCAGCTCGTTATTAGTGGTAGAAATTTGCGACTGGGCTAAAAGTTCATTCAGCATCTGGTATATCCTCTCTGAGTTGATATATATTACTCTGATAGACCTAAAAAACTTAATGCTTGGGAATGTGGGAAAAGGACAATGGGAAGGTAACATATTTTCGAGGCGTCCATGTCCACCGCGTGGGACGCATCCAGTGCGGAGCCGCTCCTTGTTAGTTCATCTGCTGCATCATTTCCGTAGATTCCCCTATGTCCCGGGACCCATATTAGGGTAATTTCGTCTTGATCAGAAATATAGACCAGTTCTCTACTACATTCATCCACTAGCTGAGTTCTAACAGAGGTAGAAGAAAGTGCATGAATAGCCGCTTGGCTATCCGAGAGGATGTTCACCTGCATTCTCGCGGGTACATTCTCTTTGATGTAACTTACTGCCTCCTTAATAGCAAACTTTTCGGCCTGGAAAACGCTTGCATAGTCTGGTAGGCGGAAGGATAATTTTAGGTGATATTTCACAAAGAAAATCTCAGCCGTAAAGACAGTTAAGCCCTGCTAGAACCCGAAATTTTCCTGATTCCAGTCACTGCCGCTTGGGAATTTCGTGCGGGGTTTATGGTGAACCCAGGTCTGCGACATGATATAGTCAGTAGTGGGCAGCGCTTTAATTTCAGACGGTATTGCGTCTAGGATGGAACCATGTCCGAACGGTCTTTCCTTCCAGAGCCCCAGGGCACACAGTCTGATGGCGCTATTAGCAGCTGAACTTTCGATACAGATATCTATGGGTACTAAGTGAAGAAGGACGTACAAAACGTCCTTCGGACAGGATCTTATTGCACCTGTAACTTTAGCGGTTGCTGACCTTTGAATTCCGCCTAGCTTTTTAACTACGTAATCCTTAGTAAGGGCGGACCAACAGACCATCGACCAGCGTAAGAGATTATGGGTCGGACTATAGCTGTGTACATCCAGTTCACAATTCTAGGTTTGAACCACCCTCTATTGCAGAACATTGTCTTGGCTGCATAGAGAGCCACCGTGGCGTTCCTAGCACGCTGCTCAATGTTTGGTTACCAGTTAAGTTTGGGATCAAGAATAACTCCAAGGTATTTCGCCTTGTTTTACAGATCCAGTTCCATTCCTCGGAACCTTGGTTTAGTAAAATTAGGTAATTTTGTTTTATTTGTGAAAAGCATAAGGTCAGTTTTCGAAGGGTTTACGCTAAGAGAACAACTTATGGCCCAGGAATCTACTATCTTTAGGGCCCTTACCATAATTTCTCTTATGACTAAAGGAAACTAACCCGATGCCAGTCTCGCTACATCGTCGGCGCAAGCCACCGCTTTGATTCACTCTTAAGCGGGATAATTTTATCTCATTTCACATGTTAACCTGTGTATTGTGTTTTATTTGGTGGGGGCTAGTGGTATCTTCACTCGACCCTGGATCGGCAGAGCGTTCCACAGCCTTTGACAAAACCCACCTCATTAACTGGCCACAATTTCTTAATTAACCACGCTTTTGAATTTCGTCGGATTAGTAGTGATATTTGTATAAAGAGCCAAATAGCAAATAAACGGTGTAGCACATAGTGTGCGATTGTTCAGCGTTGGCAAATTGATATCTTAATTGCTTTGGGGAGGCCTTCCGCACTGACCTCGAGCAAGCAACAAAATCCTTACATTCGCTAAGAAAGTGTCATGGATTATGGATTTAGTGCCCACCAATTGATCATGAAAACTAACTATCTATGTATGTGAGGTTTTTATTAGACAGCTGGTCTTACCTACCTACCTAGCAACAAATACACTCACTGACTAACAAATTTTCACATTTATAATATCTGTATGATTGCGGCTTCCATTATATTTTTTTTTTTGCTAAAGTTCCCACTATTTTGGCATTTAAAGGAATCCTCTTAAATTGCCTTTATTGTTTTGTTCTACAATTTGTGCAAATAAATGTTTAGCATTCGGTAGAAATATTCTTAGAAATCTAAATTTTCACGCATAAAAATAATTAGTTTTTTCATGAAACGTGCCACACGCAAAATCTACACGCTTATGGAATAACTAAAAAATCTACTTTATTTACTCTAACTGCTTTTATGCGCTTTGTTTTGTACACAGCAATGAATATACATATGTATATGTATGTATGTATAAGTATATTTATAAACATGTATGTATGTATGTAAGTATGATCCCTTGCACTCAACAGTACATATGTATGTATCTACAAGCAAATGCATTTATGAAAATGCCGAGCATAAATTGCATACTTTCTATGTCACACATGCCAACATGCAACATTGTGCAAATATATGTACATAAATGTGTACGCAGATACGAGTACGCACATATGCATAGAAATGAGTGGTTATGACAATTTATGCGCAGAAAAATGCTGTGAAAATCTCAAAGCATATGAGAGAGCTTTTAGAGCTGCACTGATTTATTTTTACAATCTTGATTCTTTTTTTTCCAAAAAGTAGTTACTACAGCAAATTGCGTTAGTGGGAGAAAATGTAGGATAGAAGAGTAAATACTGAGTGCTGCTAATACACAGAATGTATGTATAGGGAATTCGCTTGGCCACTTTATCATAGGCAGCTAAAAGCACGAACGTGCCACTAAGTAATTGCGTCGGATTTTAAAGCAATTAGAAACGCTAATTGCTAAAGGGAATGAACTCGATATTAGTAGCTAGATTTTTTTCCTTTTAATTCTGTAAAGCGCTTGAAGTAATGCGGAGCTTGCTGGTAAAGTTTACATTGCGATTTCGATATGTAAATGAAGTATGTATGTACATAAGTAGATAGGTAGTGTGAAAGTGCGTAAAGTAATGACAAAGTTTTCGCTTAATTTACATTTGAATGCAGGCGTACATACAAATAACATTAACGGCTATATGTATGTAATAGAGGGCTGCATGAATTCATTCAAACTTCTAGTCAAACAACATACAAAACACTTAACGTTTAGAATTTTGTAAGTTACAAATATACATTTGGTTATAAATTTTCTACCTTCAAATGGAAGAATGTGAATGAATGAATGGAAAACATTCAAATCATTCAAACTCATTTCGGTAAAAGTTTTTTCTACAAACAAGTTCGTGAGTATTGTAATAGGAGCGCAGCAATACATACATACATACATACATACATATATAAGTTTGTACGTACGTGCATAGGAAAAATATGTATTTTTGGATATTCATACAAAAAATTGTCATCTATTTCAATTCAATTTATTTTCACTTTGTTTAATATTGTAATGTCGACACACATATCAGAAGACGTATTCACTGAAATAAAAAAAAAAAAAAAATTTAAGCCAAAATCATTCATTCGTTTTGTATATGAATAATTCATAAGCCATTTTGAATCGATTCACGCAGCCCTCTGGTATGTATTTGTGTATTTAATTTGATTAGCAATAGTGTGCTTTTAGGCTTAAGCTTACATAAACAGTCAGAGATGTGTTCCAAGAAGGGCCTTTGTGATTATTTTAACCACAATTAGAATTTAATTAGTAGTATTCTCGAATTACTTTATGATATGATACGCAAGTAAATTACTTTAGATATTAGTGAAAATTAGTATGACGTAAATTGTTGACCAGTTTATGGCATGGATGTGAATGTTGTCTAACAATGTAAGCGTAATCGGAATCGCAGTCCTAATCTTAATGGTAACCGTTATGGAAATAGGAAAAGTAATCGTAATCGTAATCGTAATCGTAATGTTAATCGGAATGGCAATTGTAATTGTAATTATAATCAAAAACATAGTAGGTACGGTTATCGTTATCGTAATCGCAAAAATTAACATAATCATAGTCGTGATCTTAAGCTTAATAAAATTGATGCACTTTTTTGAAATTTTCTGAATACAAATGTGGTGTCTAGGTTTTTCTTTCATTTTGGTCCACTATCTTGACAATAAGATGCTGACCTCATTAAGGACTTTTGTTGTTTTCTGGCTCCATTTCATGTTTTCCGGATTCAGTTGTCCAACACCTTTGCATTTCCTTCGGTTTTATTTCCAAAATATCCATCGCAAATTCTTGGATCCGTGAATCCCTCCATTTATGCCTTTTTTTAAGGTTTTAAGTGTAGTTTTGATTACTTTGCTATACACATAATGAGGCTACGCAGCCTTGTGTCTATTCAAGTGCATAAAAATAAGTGAAATAAAATACAAAGTAATCAAGGTGTTTTCTTAATTTTGACCACTTTTCTTCAAAACCAATCATTCTTCAAAATAAGATCTATGTAGTCCCACAAGTCCAGATATAAGCTTGGATCTCGAGGAAAATATGTGTACCTATTCAAGTGAAGCGGGGTGTATGTACACCAGTGATGCTCGAAACAGCGCAGAACTCTTTAAAGCTCTGTAGATTTTATATGGACTTGTTCTAATAAAGTATGCAAAATTATTTTCATGCCTTATTTATTTATGAAAATATAGTTAATTCTATAATATAAACCATATAAATCAAAGTTTCACACTTCATATAAAGCTCAAAAAAATTAGAAAAAAATTCAACCAAATTTTCAACTTTTTATTTAGAATTTCTAGAAAATTTTTCGAGTATGCAGCTTTGTGGCCCATTCAATAAAGTACAAGTTTAAGCCGGCTGTAAAATGGCTTTGTATTTTGAGATTTTTTTTTGAAACTGCATACTCGAAAATTTTCTATAAATTCTGAATAAAAAACTGAAAATTTTTATGAAATTTTTTCGATTTTTTTTTTGAAGTTTATATAAACTGCGAAACCTTGATTTATATGGTTTACATATATTATGAAAATGAATAGAAAGAAATATATTTTCACAAATAAATAAGTCAAAAAACAATTCACAAAAATAATTGAGAATATTATATTAGAACAAGGTGTACACTTTCATTTGTCGCCTAATGTATGTGTCATTTGCTGACGTAACTCAAACCAGAGCTAAAACCGAATGTTAGTATGAGCCTACCACCACTCGTATTTGATTCAAATATAAAATTCGTTCTTGTAAAATAATAAATTCAGAATTAACCCTTTCGTCTTCTCAGCAATACATAAAACATATATTTAATTTTCCATAAATGCATAGGCGTTAAGAGAGGTTTGCATGTACAAGTTTGCGAAATAGTTACAAAGGTCAAAAAGCAGATATTTATAAGTACATATGCACGTAGTGCCTTAACCACTGTCACTATACACATTTACATACGAGTATCCCGGATGTATGTATGTATGTACCAACATCGCGAGTCTACAAGTAAATGTATACTTGTATAAATACATATGCTGGTATGTATGTCTGTAGATGCACTCCCGCGAACTTTCACACCAAAACCAATCAACTCTACGTACAACTTCATCCGTACAACTTTAATCACTTTCGAAATTAACTCAGCCCAACTTAATTCTATTCGATTCGATAAATGATAGAGTGACATTGACAGATAAGTAAATAGTGAAGATATTGTGCGCCGGAAATGATGGGAAATGACAGCGTAACAGCCAACGGTTCGAGAGCAGTAATGGCGGCAGGCGCTGCAGCCAATCAACGCTGTCTCAATCAACGTTTGTAATTAATCGTAGTGGCGAGATAAATCGTATACCAGCGTATATACCATACTGAGGAGAAAGGAAATATTAAGAGAAAGGGGATATGTGCGGAATTTAGTACTGGTTTTCAGTAAAGATATAACGTAGGATGGCACTAGTAGTGCAGTGATTGGAACGTAGGTTTCGAGGTGTTTGAAAAATATCTGAGTCTCACAGAAAATTTATTCAGTGTTGGCAAAAGAGTTTAGTTACGACAATTACAACCATATCGATGGTCCTCTAAAATAACGACACAATTCAAAATTAAAAAAAGATATTTTATTTTAACCACTAGCAGATACCCGGCGTGCTTCGTTCGACTTAAAAGAATTTTTGGTTTGGTACTCCCTTCTAAAACTCTTATGTGCTCATTCGTAAAAAATAAAATAGATTTAAAGAATGTATTTGTCAATGTTATTGTGGCTTGTTAACATTTTATTTTTAATATTTTTATTGAGCTTTATACCACGATTGTTTATTAGGAAAAATGAATTAGCAACAAGAGTTTACGGGATGTACATAGCTCAGTGGTTAACGCTTCTGACTTTGAACATCGAATTCGCAGGTTCGATCCCTGCTGAAGTCTAGAAATAAGAAGTCTGATGAGGAGATGTCGTGATCTCCGAAATAGTGCTATAACTTCTACCGCTTAGACTTTGTGGCTTTTTCAATTTTTCCTAATAAACAATCGTGGTATAAAGCTCAATAAAAATATTAAAAATAGATTTAAAGAACTTTATGAATATGAACATTTTCAAACAATATTTCGATTTATGCAGCATTCTTTATTTTTTATAATTGTGAATTTTAGTTAATATGAGTAGTCCACTTGGAAACAGCGTTATGTGATTTTATAATAATAGAAACCCATAAATTTGAAAAAACGACTACGACAACAAGTAACATTTAAATTGAATCTTTTTTATTATTACCTGAAAATTTGGAGAAATAAGAGCCTTATAAAGTTGTAACATAACATAACATGTCATAAGATAACATTAACAGTCTATACGACCTAAAGCAGTTTTCTAAGTTCATCAGAAGATGGATACTTTTGATAGTTTATAAATAAGTATGATAGCGACTTTTGGAAGAAGACTTAACATTTGATGCTATTTTTTCAGAATATAAAAAGATTTTGCACTCTGTTGTTACTGGACATGAAACTACTTTAAATACTGGTACGTTGCTCACCAAAAACTAAAAATCTAAAAAAAATTTACATAGCGCCTTTGCAAGTGGACTACTCGTATATTTTTGAAGGTATTTAGAAGATGGGTAAAGTATCGGCTTTCTGTTGGAAATTTAATTTATAATCTTATAACTCGAGTCTGGAGTTACATATATAAAAGGTCAATTGCCAGATATTTAATACTTCCTTTATGCATGTGAATGTATTAAAACTTTGATAAGAAATTTATTTTTGCACTTTTTTTCATTCACCAATCTATAACAACGTACGACAGCAAATTTTAGACACAAAAAATTAATATATTCGCTTCGTTGTACATTATAGTGCAACTGAGAACTTAGGAGTTTTAAATTTAAAAAATATTAGTATTTCAAAAAATTATTTAAAACATTCAGTGCACTATTGGATAACGATAAGGGTATCACGTAAAAGAAAAAATTCCTTAGAATTATAACAAAATACGTTTTTGGGTCCTTTAAAAATTTTGTCTTTAAACATCCTCGAAAATTTGCAATATTTTTTTTTTTGAAAAAATAATTGTTTGAAGACTTATATACGCATGACCTCATCATCGAATTTCGTCCTGCAAACTTAAAGAGATAAAATTTACTAAAAGCGCATTTTCGGTACCTACTCGTCCTTGTAAACCAAAAAACTATTTATTGTTATTAAACTCTACACAATTCTTTCTTTCTATATTGCGCTGATTTTTATATTTTTTTTTTTATAATTTTTTTCACTGGACTTTATTTCTTTTCATATCTTAAACCTTCTTAATCTTTTGGTAAGCCCAAAGTGCAAATTTAATCAAACTGCCTAAAGCTATCCAAATCTTTGAAGAAATTATTCCCCAAAAAGGCTAAGCGTGTGCTTCTTAATATTTGATCAATGTCAATCGCTCTACAAAATCAAACCGTATCTTGTGTCATTATGGCCAATAGTCCTTGAAAGCTCTTTACTATCTTTCGAAAGACTAAGTGAAAGATAAGCTAACGAGGAGGTCTTAACGTTATGCTGTTCGAATTTCAGCGATACGTTTGTTTTAATTAAATTAAATTGATTAATTATACATATATATTATTTATATATATATAAATTTTTCTTTTTAAAACAATAAAAACTGAAAATTAAAGGTAATAAAATTAACAATAAAATAACATTAAATGAAAATAAAACAAATTTAAATTCAAACATTTTTGAAAATGAAACAAAACAAAAAAAATTTACATAATAAAAACTAAAAATTAAATTGTAAAAAGAAAATAATTAAATCAAAGAAAAATAAAAAAAACATAAAAATTAAGTAAAATTAAGTAAAATTAAAGAAAATATATATTTATTTTTAAAACAAAATCTTTAAGTTAAGAGAAAATTAAATTTAAAAAGACAACAAATAAAAT
>NW_023458555.1:20387334-20391113 GCF_013731165.1 Rhagoletis pomonella | reverse complement strand
TCTTTAAGTTAAGAGAAAATTAAATTTAAAAAGACAACAAATAAAATGAAATCCTAAAAATGAAATGAAATAAAACAATCAACTTTTTTTTAAACAATAAAATAAGAATATTAAAAGGAATTGAAAACAAGTAAAGAAGTGTAAGTTCGGGCGAAACCGAACATTATATACCCGGCGCACATATTAAATATCGTTTTTTCACCTTTCAGTAAACTTCATGATAAGCAAGAGTATTCTTCCAAACATTTCGATAATATACTATGATTTATTGAAATAATTGACCAAGTTTGGTGGAAATCGGTAAGGCAGTTATCAATATACACTTACGTAGTAAGTAATCAATCATCAAGTGATTGTTATAAGTTGGCGTTTTAGCTTATTAAAAAATCGGAGTTTTCGTATTTCTGAAATGTGCCGTTATATGGTAAGTGGCAGTAATTTTAGTCCGATTTCAAAAAATTTTCCGCATATTCCTTTTTCACGCCAAGGTTGATAAATGTGCCGAGTTTGGTAGAAATTGGTAAACCGGTTACCGAAATTGACATATGTAGGCATAAGTGTGCGGGGCCATGCCCATTTTCCAAAAATTTTCCGATTTATAATTTTCTGCTAAGAGGTTATTGCATATATAGATTTTGAGTAAATTAGCTTAGATAGTTACTTATTTATCGCAGTTTTCGTATTTCTGTAAATTACCGTTATATGGGAGGTGGGCGTGGTTCTTGTCGGATTGAAAAAATTTTCAACAGGTTTCTTAGTCAAGCCCTAAGTAATATTCTCAGCGAGTTTGGTGGGGATTGGTAAAGGGACTACAGAGATTAAACTTTTTATCATAAGTGGGCGGGGCCACGCCCCTGTTCCAAAAATTTCGTAGCTGTCTTGTTTTATGCCAAATTTCTACTTCGAATACCAACTTTCAATAATTTGGATCCAGTATTTGCGGAAATATCGTAGTTTTTGCATATTTCGAAAATACCGTTATATGGGAGGTGGGCGTGGTTATTATCCGATTGTGCCCATTTTCAATCCCAACCTACCTTGGATAAAGAGAAACGTACTTACCAAATTTTGTTGACATATCTCAATTTTTTCTCGAGTTATCGTGTTCACGGACAGACAGACGGACAGACGGACGGACGGACAGACATGGCTTAATCGATTTATTTTTTCATCCTGATCATTTATGTATACATTTGTCTATATCTATCTCGATTCGGTTTGGCTGTTACAAACAACCGTTATGTGAACAAAATTATAATACCCTTGTGCACAAGTGCCCTCGGGTATAAAAAAAAACAAACAGAAAAACCAATTAAATAAAAAAGAAGAAATAAATAAGATTTATTAAAAAATCTATGAATTAAAAAAAAATTATACTAAAAAAAAATATGCTTTCTGGGAATCAGCCAATAAAATTGTGTTGTGCTTCAAGTTTTGGGACAAAATCACTAGAGAAGTGTCTGCTCCAATAGAAATATAACCGTACCTAGGCTGCATTTTGTTGGATTTTTGTTTAGTCGCTGTCTCCCCGATTAGGCTTTCGACAGGTCTTTATCACATTTTTTGGATTTTGAAAGTAAGTAATCGAGTTAATGCCGTAGTGAATAATTCCATTGACTCTGCAAGCATTGAGAAAAATTCTTCTATAACAAAGATTATAAAGCATTGCTACTACGTTGCCTTGCTGACCGTCACCGCTCTCTAGTCAAGGGCTGGTAATATTTCGCTGGTGATCTGTCTTGAGTTCCAGAATATCCAGCGGGGTTGCGTTTTTTTTCATTGAATCTCAAGCCTTGGATTGTGGCTTCCACGGAATTTCATCCCTATGTATTGCCAATAAGACAGCGTAAGCCACAGTTATCAAAGAGTGGAGGGAGAGTATTTATTCGAAGTTGGCTGCGCTTATATAGCCTATTTTGATTTAGTCAGCAACGGGAAAGACATGAGCAGGGCCAGAGCAGTCTCCTTGTCCACTTTGAAGAGACCAACCAGAATGTATCTCCAATTCAACACTGTCAGATCCGCTAGCTCCCCTTCATAACTGCCAGAATCAGAGACTCTCTGTTGATAATTCTAAATGCACTCAGATCCCGTATAGGTGTAAGAGGGTTATTAAAGTCTGAGGCTTTAAACCTCATACCTTCGCCGTCGGCATTAACTATATTTTGGAAGCCACTCCCTAGTAATTGAGATTGGATTCAAGGTTTTTTGAGGCTAGTTATCGGCTACGGTATTGTGGCCAATTTTGTTAAGCAGTCTTGAAGAGGCTCAGCAGATTAAGCCTTACCTTTAAGGATACCTTTTTTTAGTTCATAATATATCTGGTTCTGTGGTCACCCACTGAAAGGATATAAGGATATACTACAAAGTCGGTGCTAATATGGAGATGCAAAATGAACAAAATTGAAGAAGGCATCGGCTTACTATGCTCCCCACCTAAATTGGAAGATTATTACACCGGAGTTATTCGGAAACAGCAACATTTATTTCGACCGATGCAGCAAAAGTGGCGAATTGAAAATTGAAAAAAACGTGAAAGTTGCGTCTACGCCACCGACTCTCCAATCGACAACAAAGAACTTTCCCAGAACTCCCCGAAGTATTTAAGTGGTTGCGTGGGCACTTCAATAGAAATTAACTTAATTCGTAATGATTTTGAAATTCTCAAAGGTGCACTAATGTTCAAAGAGATCTTAACTTCTTCACCCGAAGAAAAAAAAAAACGAAAGAGCTAGAACACGAATTAGACAAATCGCAAGACGTTTTACCACACAAAAGCCAACAATCGACTGATTGCATTGTGCTAGCCGCAAATTGAATGAAAAGGGCACAAAAAAAAAGAAAGCGCCAATCATGAAGATAAAAAATAATCGCAAAAAAAAAATAAAAAAAACATGCATGCAACGCATCAGCAAACAAATGGGGCGGCTACTGACGCGCAGCGCAATAAATTTCACTCAAAGTTTGGCCGGCAACGGCAGCGCTAAGCAAAGAAGCAGGCGAAAGGAAAAGGAGAAATGCAAGCAAAGAAAAATGCAGACGAACGAAAGTAGTAGCAAGGAAAATAGCTTACGCGGCGTAGTTCAGAGGTGGAAGGTCGTGGAAGAAGCTGCAGCAGAGCAAAGCTGGAGACAATTGAGTAGATATATATATATTAACACACAAAAGTTCGCACTTGTTCTTGCGCTCAGTTGTACGCCTCCATTCAATTGCGCTATGGCGATGTGGGCGTGTCTGTGGTATCCTCTGAGCGATTGCTGGCTTAAATGCAAGCAGTTATTTCTGTATGCGCCTGTAAATAGGTATGCGATAGTGCGTGTGTGTGTGTGTGCTGCGCTATGCTCACTTGGCAGTGGCTTAGAAAACTTTTTGGCAGTGCAATGAATAATTAAGAACGGAAACGGAAATGGTCGCTGAAGCCAATAAAGCCAACGCCCAGCTGCTGTTCCGACCGACGACCAACGACCGCTGCCGTCGCCTGCAACATCGACTTGACTTGACTTCAAAAGCCTCTACTTTAGCAAATAATATTGTTTGTGTTGACTGGCAATGCGTGTTGTTGTTTTTGGCGCAGAAGCCTTGAGCAAAAAAGCACAGCGCCAACAAAAAATTAGCATCATGAAGGGTATGAGGTAGTTAGTATTGAAAATGGCAGCCACAAGTGCAGCCAAAAGTGGTCAAAAGGGCAAGTCAAATAGGCAAAGCAATCGCAACCGCAGTCGCAGTCGCAGTCGCAGTCGCAGTCAACTAACTTGGCTGACAAGTCAAGCAAAAAAGGC
>NW_023458555.1:20384600-20387234 GCF_013731165.1 Rhagoletis pomonella | reverse complement strand
TCTTTAAGTTAAGAGAAAATTAAATTTAAAAAGACAACAAATAAAATAAAACCCTAAAAATTAAATGAAATAAAACAATCAACTTTTTTTTAAACAATAAAATATGAAAATTAAAAGAAATTGAAAAATAAAACAAACAGAAAAATAAATTAATTAAAAAAGACGAAATAAATATAATCAAATAAAAAATATACATACTTTTCTTTTTTAAACAATAAAATTTATGAATTAAAAAAAATATACTAAAAAAATATGCCTTTCTGGGAATCAGCCAAAAAAATAATGTCTTTGGGTACAGTTTGTGCTTCAAATTTTGGGACAGAATCACTAGAGGAGTGTCTGTTCCAGTAGAAATATAACCGTATCTAGGCTGCATTTTGTTGGATTCTCGTTTACTTGCTGTTTGTCCGATAGGGCTTACGATCTTTATCAAATTTTTTGGATTTTAAAAGTAAGTAATCGTGTTAAAGTCGTAGGTACTAATTCCATTGACTCTACAAGCCTTGAGAAAAATTCCTCTATCGCAAAGATGATATAGCATCGCTACTACCTTGCGGCACTGACCTTCACCGCTCTCTACTCAAGGCTTGGTAATATTTCGCTGGAGATCTGTCGTGAGTTCCAGAATATCCAAAGGGTGTGCGGTTTTTTTTTGCTTTGATTCTCAAGCCCTGGCTTGCGGCCTGCAGGGGACTTCATCCCTATGTATTGCCAATAACACAGCGTAAGCCACAGTTATCAAAGAGCGAAGGAGAAGCATTTATTCCAAGTTGGCTACGCTTATATCGCCTATTTTAATTTAGCCAGCAACGGGAAGGACTTTAGTAGGGCACAAGCAATCTCCTTGTCCACTTTGAAGAGACCAACCAGAATGTATCT
Organism: Rhagoletis pomonella; assembly: GCF_013731165.1. Lineage (NCBI taxonomy): Eukaryota > Metazoa > Arthropoda > Insecta > Diptera > Tephritidae > Rhagoletis > Rhagoletis pomonella. Next base: position 20,386,355 of record NW_023458555.1, on the reverse strand, counting down.
CCAATTCAACACTGTCAGATCCGCTAGCTCCCGTTCATAACTGCCAGAATCAGAGACTCTCTGTTGATAATTCTAAATGCACTCAGATCCCGTATATGAGTAAGAGGGCTATTAAGGTCTAAGGATTTAAACCTCGTACCTTCACCGTCGGCATTAAGTATGTTTTGGAAGCCACTCCTTAGTAATTGCAAGAGTGGACTCAAGGAGTTTCGAAGCATCTCTCTCATACAGAATACCTCTCGCCTTTTCAAGCACATCCCTCAAGTCATCGGGTACGGTATTGTGGCCGATTTTCTGCAGTAGTCTTGGAGTGAGTCAACATATTCAGCTTGCGGAGCTATCCGCAATACCTTTTGTGAGTTCAAAATATATCTGGTTCTGTGGTCAACTACTGACCCGAAAACTTTCGCCGATTTATATGAGGATACACAGCCTACTACTAGTGGGCTGTATTCGCAAACAGCAACAATTAATTTCGACCGATGCAGCAAAAGTGGCGAATTGAAAATTGAAAAAACGTGAAAGTTGCGTATACGCCACCGACTCTCCAATCGACAACGAAGAACTTTCCTAGAACTCCCCGAAGTACTTAAGTGGTTGCGTGGGCACTTCAATAGAAATTAACTTAATTCGTAATGATTTTGAAATTCTCAAAGGTGCACTAATGTTCAAAGAGATCTTAACTTCTTCACCTAAACAAAAAGAAAAAAAGAAATAAAAAAGCTAGAACACGAATTAGACAAATCGCAAGACGTTTTACCACACAAAAGCCAACAATCGACTGATTGCATTGTGCTAGCCGCAAATTGAATGAAGAGAGAACAAAAAATAAAGAAAGCGCCAATCACGAAGATAAAAAATAATCGCAAAAAAAAAAATAAAAAAAGCATGCATGCAACGCATCAGCAAACAAATGGGGCGGCTACTGACGCGCAGCGCAATAAATTTCACTCAAAGTTTGGCCGGCAACGGCAGCGCTAAGTAAAGAAGCAGGCGAAAGGAAAAGGAGAAATGCAAGCAAAGAAAAATGCAGACGAACGAAAGTAGTAGCAAGGAAAATAGCTTACGCGGCGGAGTTCAGAGGTGGAAGGTCGTAGAAGAAGCTGCAGCAGAGCAAAGCTGGAGACAATTGAGTAGATATATATATATATTAACACACAAAAGTTCGCACTTGTTCTTGCACTCAGCTGTACGCCTCCATTCAATTGCGCCAAGGCGATGTGGGCGTGTCTTTGGATATCTCTGAGCGATTGCTGGCTTAAATGCAAGCAGTTATTTCTGCATGCGCCTGTAAATAGGTATGCGTTAGTGCGTGTGTTTGTGTGCTGCGCTATGCTCACTTGGCAGTGGCTTAGAAAACTTTTTGGCAGTGCAATGAATAATTAAGAACGGAAACGGATATGGTCGCTGAAGCCAATAAAGCCAACGCCCAGCTGCTGTTCCGACCGACGACCAGCGACCATTGCCTTCGCCTGCAACATCGACTTGACTTGACTTCAAAAGCCTCTACTTTAGCAAATAATATTGTTTGTGTTGACTGGCAATGTGTGTTGTTGTTTTTGGCACAAAAGCGTTGAGCAAAAAAGTGTAGCGCCAACAAAAAATTAGCATCATGAAGGGTATGAGGTAGTTAGTATTGAAAATGGCAGCCACAAGTGCAGCCAAAAGTGGTCAAAAGGGCAAGTCAAATAGGCAAAGCAATCGCAACCGCAGTCGCAGTCAACTAACTTGGCTGACAAGTCAAGCAAAAAAGGC
>NW_023458555.1:20346111-20384500 GCF_013731165.1 Rhagoletis pomonella | reverse complement strand
CGCAGTCGCAGTCAACTAACTTGGCTGACAAGTCAAGCAAAAAAGGCCAGAAATGCAAAGTCGCGCGAACTTTATGCAACCGCTTCTCATTGTGATTTTAATTTCATTGTTGCGTGCGTGCGTGTGTGTGTGTGTGTGTATGCAAGTGGCTTTCAATTATGCCCATTGAGTGCGTGCGTGTGTGTGTGTGTGTGTGGTTTGCTGTCTGCAGTATACCAATTCGCAAGGCATCGTTTTTGGTGCAAAAATGTAAACGTGTTAGTTTTGGTTTTTGTGGCTGGCAATGAGTTAGATTTGTGCTGGTCTATGAATGCTAAAAAGTTTGCAAAAACAACACGAATAGCAGTCATAGCAACGCCTTGGAACAATATGCTCTGCTGCACTTATCTCAAACTTTCCCAAAATATTCCGATAATAAGATGCTCTCAGTTCAACAGCGTAAAGTCAGCAGAGGCACAAAAGCGCAATCGTTAAGCAGCAGCTGCTTTGTTACTCTCCCGTCTTGGTTTCTTGGCAAAGGCGCTGTGTGCAAAATTCGATTGAATACTTTGAAATGGTCCAAGGATCATGAGTGGATATGCAAGCATATTATTGGTTTCTATTTGGCAAAGTAATAAACATAATTTTTTGTAAGTAAGCGAAATACACGACGAAATACTTTGAGTGGTCATATAAACATACATATATCGTGGCTGAGGAGCTCATTACAGCGGCCATATTTCCTTTGTAATTAAATACGCACCCTCTTCTAAACGTGACTTTTAGTCCTTTTGAACAATGTTATTTCTAAAAGGGCAATTCTGGCTAAGACAACAATCGAAAGACAGTGGAAACGATAGTTTGAAAAAAATTTGTTTACTAGGAGTTTTTAAGAGCCTTGGAATTTTTTTCAAACTTATAATGTCGTCCAACCCATAAGGTACGAAATTATTTACCGGAAAATCCCCTGCTTTGGAAAAAAAGGTGACTATCAGTTTTTATATTTTTGAAGGACTTTGTCAGGACTTGCAATTGACTCGACATGTTCCAGTTTTTCGAATAAATTTCAAAAACGATAAAATCCGATAACTCAATAAAACTCGATAACTCGATAAATTTCGATAGTTATCGATAAATGTGCATTTCGAAGACTCAGTGTATCTCGTTAACTAAAACATTGACATATCTATATATAAACAGATGTATCGATGACTCGATAAAATTTGGATAACTCTATAAATTTCGATGAATCGATAGATTTACACTGTGGTAACCGACAGATTTCGATAAACTGATAAACATTGAAAAGTTGATACCCTTACATATGTAACCGTAAAAAAGTTCGATAACTATCGGCAATTTCTTTAATTAAATTTCTGTGTCTTCATAAATTTAGACAACTCAATAAACATTGTTCAATTTAAATGATTCGATACATCCCGATAATGAAATTTTTGTGTTTTGTTATTTTTATTATTATTATTATTCTTTAAAAAAAGAAAAATATATATATTTATTTTTAGTTTTAATTTTTACAAAACGTATTGCTAAAAGACAAACTGAATAATTCAAAGACCTCTTCCTTGGCAATTGTCGTTCAATTACTGTTTCGAAAGGCAGAAAAGCGCTCTCAAGATCTCTAAATTTTTTTACGAAAGACTTTTGGCCTCCGAATAATCAAAGACTCATTTACGTAATAGCGAAATAACGTTTATTAGTTTCAAAAGTCATCAACATTTTTGTAAGAATTATACATGTCTTTTAAAAATACCTATGCGTGAGCACATTTTTTTTTTAAGTCAACGGTAACTATAATGTTAAGACTTAAATAATAAATAAAATAAAAAAAGTCTATTTTTTTAAATAATTATCTGCGAGATAAATATTTTAAAGTCTTCAAAGACATTTATTTTGAGACTTATATTATAATAGTCTTGTCATAATAATTATCATTGAGATAAATATTTTTAAGTCTTCAAAAACTTTTATTTTGAGACTTACATTATAAAAGTCTATTCATAATATTTATGAGTGTGAAAAAATTGTTTAAGCATTAAGGGACGGGCTTTTTTCAGGACCATTTGGGGATTAGTTCGTGAACATTTGGGGACCAAAAAAAAAACAAAAAAAATATAAAAATATAGGCAAAGCTCCTCTTTTACAATATAGTCCGCCAATTTTTTTTTTTAAATTTGGTTCATTCTACAACAAAAAAAAAATTAATTTCTAAACATTGTCCGAAAGTCGCGAAAATTCTATAAATTTTAATGCAAATTTTTAACTTTTTAATTAGATTTTTTTTGAGTATGCAGATTATAGCCCAATCAATTTTATTCTTATAAGTAGCTACGAACTATCATTGATTTTTAAAAATTTTTTCCCCCGCAGTCTTTTCCATACAAAAAAAAAGTTCGAAAATACCTTGTATTGAAAAAATGCAAAACACCTTCAACAAAAAAATTCCCAAAAATAAATGCTCAAAATCAAAAATCAAAATTAACTCCGAACTTGCATTTTGTATGCTAGAATTTAATGCGCTACAGAACTGCGTACTCAAGAAAATTCAAAAAAATTTGAATAAATAGTTGAAAATTTGCATGAAAATTTGTAGAGTTTTCGCGAGTTTTGCACAAAGCTTAGAAATTATATTTTTATGTTTTTTGTTGTAAAATGAACCATATTCTTATAAAAAATTTGTGGAGAAATATTAGAATAGAAATTGGTGCATATATTGAGCAAACTTCGCTGTGCCAGTACTTTTTTCCGGCAGTGTAAGTCTTAAAATAAGTCTTTGATGACTTTAGAATATTTATCTCTTTGTTAATTATTATAAAAGGCCTTTTACAAGATAAGTCCTTGCATAATAATAATAATAGATGACTGTAAAAATGTTTACCTTAATATAATAATTATTGATTGACTTTTATTCTTTTCTCTTATAATAGTCATGTCTCTGCTTTAAAAGCCTTGTTTCCAAGTATTTTTGTCGTCTCTTACACAGTGCAGGATATTAGTAAGCGACTGATAGTTTTAGGTTCTTCTGCTTGTGTTTTATATTTCAGGAATTAGATTATAACCTCATATCTGCCTGCTTAGTTAAAAAAAACTTTTTTGAACCGAAGTATACAGAAATTTCATAATTTTGTGCTATTTATTTTTGATATAATACCACTGAATATTTTAGCGATTAAAGCTGCATTTTACCAATCATTGCACACACACTGAACACATGAACAGGCTATGATGTAGGCCAGGGCGTATGCGTAACCTCAATTATTCAAATTCACGCGCTCCTAGGCGTATACGTAACCTAAGCGCATTATGTTCTCACATAGCAAACAAAAAAATATGTACATATATATGTATTTGCAATTACACACAGCAAAACTGCTAATATCACTGTGCAGTGAGGTAAAACGTAATTTTTCTGGTTTAGCGATTCGTTGGCCAAGCGAAATAGAAAATAAGCAAAACAACTCATTACACTCACACACACGCACGTACGCATAGGCATTGGCGATGTAACGTTTCCTCATTACGATGGACGTTCAAACACAACCTGTTTGTATATATTTCACATAACCATTCTGCGTTTTGTATGCGGTTTTTAATTAAAATTAAATGCTTAGCATATAAATATTACCAAACGCCACGCAAAAAGCAATCGCACGCTTCATTGCCGCAGCGTTAATATTACAAAGGGCATAAGACCAATTCATAAATAGGCAATAATTTGCGCCAAATTCACACAAATAATCAAAGTGCAAAGCAAAGTGAAAGTTTTGCGCGGTCGTTGTTGTTGCTACTCCTCCTCGTTGGTTACGCATTTTTCTCTCGAACGCTTTTGCTGCGCTGCACACAACATTCGCTCAGTGGCGATTGCGGTTGACCAAGGCTGTGTGGCTGCTGCTGCTGCATCTGCTTTGCTACGCTATTTTATAGTCCACCATGGCGCATTGGCGTGTTTGGTGGATAGCAAAACAAATTTGCAAATTCAATCAAATTACAAAAATCGTTGCATGGCAAGTGTTGCAAGTACATATGTATGTAGAGAGCGGCGTGTGTGCAAATCGCCCTCGTGCAACGCGTAATTTAATTTCTATTACACTTCGCAAGCAATGTTGTAGTGTTGAATAAAATGTTGTTGTAACTTGCCGCGCATTTGTTGTTGTAAAAGTATTTTTAACACTTGCCATTGCTGTAATTATTAAGCTCTCTTTGTTGTTGCATTCATTATTTAAGATCTCCCATTTCCCAACGATTTGCCAATCAAAGTAGAATGCTTTGCACACTCACACACACACATTTGTGCAGTTATGTATATGTACACACCGCACATAGCTTTACATTGCGCACTGTTTCCAAAGTGGTCAGCCTCTGCCTCATTGCGTCTGTGGCGGCGAATTTCGCTTAGCGCCTTTGGTGTAAATCGTGCCTACCCACATGGTAATACTCCACCAATTACATATGAATTACATAGATGCCTTTTAATTAAATTTCACCTACCACTTGCCACATGCACCTGCCACATGCCACACACACAGCTCATCTGCGTACTCCAAATTCATTTAGCTCCATCGGGTTACTAGATTTTGCACTCCGCGCTCGCTTGCTGCTGACTTTAGCAAAATAATTTGTTGCACAAATCGTTTGGCGTCAATCGGGCGTGAAAAATCTCACATATGTACATTAGACTGCAGCACTCCCTATACAAAAAAACATAAAATCGGTACTGCTCTTCCATTGCAATTATAAAATCTATTACATTTGAAGACTTGCGCCAAAATATTTCGGAAAATGTTTAAGATTTACGTAAGCTGGACGGATTTGAAAACGCATACCTCCAAAAATAGATTGTTTTTTGGAATGGAAATACTTTTTTTAAAGTATATTTTGAGAGAAAATCAACTCAGATGACGAAGCAGTTTAAGCTAAAAAAAATTACATAAAAATATGTAAACAAACTTTCTACGGAATTATAATAATGAGATTTTGTTGCTGTTTTTGAACTATTTACAAAGTTTAGTTTAAGAAAAACTTGAATAATTTAGCCAGGACTTTATCCATTTAGACTTATGATGCATCATTGGAAAGGCATTTTCTCGCCCTTTTTACGAACTCATTCAGAGTATGAAAGAGAATGGTAAGATGAATGAGCTTCATTTCAAGTTGAACTAAGACAAAACTTCTTAAAAAAAAAAAAAAAATGGAACGGAAATGAGTTTCTTTGAGGAGGAATAAAAATAGTGAGAAAATACTTTACCAGCGACTCCTCATAAGTCTAAATCGGTATAGTTTTGTCGCAGTTATTCATGTTTTTCTTAAATAAAACTTTAAAAGAAGTTAAAAACGGCATCACAAGTCGTATTATTATAGTCCCGTAGTACATTTTTTTTGTATTTTTATTAAGATTTTTTAAGCTTAACTGATTTGTCATCTGAGGAAATTAAAAAAAAATCTTTTAAAAAAATTTGTATTCATAAGAAACTCCATTTTTGGAGGTATGTATTTTAAAATCGATCCAGCTCACGTAAATCTTAATATTTTCCCGAAATATATTTGGTGGAAGTCTTCAAATATAATAAGTTTTGTAAACCCTTTCTCGTTAACTTTTTTTTGGTGATGCAGCCTAATGTACATAAGTACATTCGCGGAGATTCATTTGATGGCTGCAAAAAGAGGATGAGATTTAGTTTTTTTTGCAGAAATTGCATTAGCAGTTGCTGTATTTAAGCTTTTTCAAAAATGAAATCAATAGCAATGCCCAAGAGTGCAGGTCGAAACTTTCAGCTGTATAGAAATTAAAATAACACAAACGGCAATAACGCAAAATTCACTTTTTTTCACTTTCAAATGGGAAGTAATACCAACAAATGTTGGAAGTAAAACAAGATTCGCCTTATTGCCCTTTGCTTATTAATACAATTTGTAACAAAAAAGTTTACTGATAGAAGGAAAAAAAACTTTGTTTATTCCAAAAATACAATTAATAAAAAAATGTGATATAATTCGTAGGAAGAAAAAAATGTTCACAAAATATTTTTACGTATGAAAAGTCCAAACTGCAATAGCCCGAGGTACGCTCTTTGAGTTTTCTTTTACAATAATAGGTAGTAGCATCCCGTAGATGCAATGAACTTTTCAGTAAAATACCGTTTTAATTATTTTTAGATCCTTATTTTTCATATTGCTTTAGATAGGCACCCTCGGCTCTCAGAATCCATGAAACCGATCACTAAGTTTTGTTTTTATAGCCGAGCGCACTTATGCTAAATGCTATTTCCCTGTAGGGAAAATCTGTAGCTCTGAACTGGTGCGTTTCTAGTACATTTAGACCCACTGTCGGCTCGCGATAAATCTCTTTTACGTGCAAACAACTGGCGAATTTGACACGGCGATATTATAGGAATTGGAAATTGTTCCCCGCTTTTCTATAGTTCGGAACCAGTCTTAAATTCGACAAATGGGATCTAGTTCGGTTTGCACCACGTTTTGTATAGTTTCGAACCAGTTATAAAATCGGCGGACGGAAAACTAACATGGTGTTTTCAAAAAGAGTCTTTTTGGTTTTACTGAAACCAAATTTGTTTGAATTAGTGTTAATTAAACTGATTAGAAATCACATTTACATACCTTTGGCTGTAGCTGATTTTGCAGAGGTGCTTGCTGTCATTGGTTAGATTACAGAAGGACCCAAAATATTAAAATGCTAACACAATTTTCTTTTTTATTATCAAACTACGAAAAAGCATCTGCGAAGTGCAGACTGAAAGTGTGTTTGGACGAAAAACCCACCAAACAAAAATCTATTTAAAGTTAACAAACCCCCGCTACATCTCTTTTCCGATAGTTTCGAACCAGTTCTAAATTCGTCATTTTAGATATAGATTTCTAAAAATAAAAATGTTTAAAAAAAAACTAGTGGTGATCTAGTTACTATCGGACTTAAAGGATTATTACAACTTTGTTCACATAACGGTTGTTTGTAACAGCCTAAACCTTCAATATTATTTAAATTTATTAAAAAGTGTTGCACTGCAAATTGCATTGACGCAATAAGACGAGGAGGCTAGCATTCGAAACGCTCAAAATATGCACGTACATATGCACACAAATAGATACTATATATCGTGTTTGTAATCATGTATGGAATTAATCGATATTTTGTGTTTTTATAGCCGCTTCGGAATTTGTATGACAATTGGCATTTCGCCGGTGTTGTGCAACGCTTAATATTTAGATACACACATATATGTATGTGTTGGTAAACAATTTTTAGTATTTGATATTAAATGTGTGAGCCATACAATTTTGTTTGTTTGTTTTATACAGATGTAAATATACATCTAGGTTTGTGTGAGTATTGATTTTATTCTATTTGCCGTTCCGTATTTAATTGCCAAAATTTGTTGATTTTCTACTCGCCTCCTCTTTTACGCTCTCTTCCAGCGAAATTAATTAAAATTTATATTGCACTTGTTACGAAGCATTGCGATTTACATAACTAAGCCTAACATACATACGTACGTATGTAAATGACAGAGTATGTACATACATATTTTGTGTATTTCGCATATAAGTTGAAATGAATATTTTATAGCGATATAATAGCTGAAAATACAAATAAATTGTCTTATTTAATAACAAACTCGAATAAAAAAAAAGAAAAATTACAAAAGGGGGCCATATTTTAAAAAATAAGTTAGTATGTACATATGTATACGGAAGGAATTGTACATCAGTTTGGCAGTTTTTTCATAAAATTTGTGAAATGAAAAGCACAACTCGGAAGTACTATTTAAAATTTGAGCTTTATTTAGTGCTCGATATTTGAGTAAGGTTTTAATCAGTCAATATTAGTGATTACATATTAAAATAATTTGCTTGCCTAAGTATGCAATTAATTACTGCGAATTTAGACGCGAATAAAAAAAAATTGTAAAATTATTTGGCTAATTATGTAATAATTTGTTTTGGCCATAATTCATTTTTAATTGTGCTATACTCGTATCCTTTTTCACAAGTATGCTTAAAAATTATTTATAGCAAAATTTAATAAATTACTTCAGTGATAAATTACACGCTAATGCGGCTGTAGATGAACAAATGAGGTCAAAATTGCAAAAACCAAAAACACTACAGACCACATACATAATTAAAGCCTGAATTTTATGTAAATATAGCAAACACAAGTATTTACAAAGGTAATTTTAAATTAAAAAAAAAAAACAAAAAAACACTTATTTATACTAATAAGTATGCAGTAGATATAAATTGCGGTATTTATGCATTCACTTAAATTTGAATTTAACTCATAAGCACATAAAGGCCAATAAATCATTAGAAATTATGTGGTTGGATTTTATAGTACATACATATTTTTTTTATTTTAAACTATTTATTTTTGCTTTTCCCATGACAGAAATTAAATATGTGCTATACATACATCCGCATATTTATGTGTGTGTATATATGTATGTACGTTAGCTCATCAAAGAATGACACACGCCATGAATTGCCTTCTCTGGCCGCCACAGTTGTGGTCGTGTTGGCGGTCAATGTGCTCCACTGCCGGCGGCATTAGTGAAATTAAACGCTAATGAATGTCGGAAGTTGCTAAAGTGCGAACACAATAACAAAAATAACAAGTAAAGAGGTATAAGTTAGGGCTAAACCGAACTTTATATATGTAAATACACGGAGCACGGTTTAAAAATCATTTTTTGTCACCTCTCTGTGAACTGGAGAGTGAGAAACGTTTTTTTTTCGATTTAATTAAATAACCAAGGACCAAGCTTTACATAAATTTATTAAGCGCTTTGTAATATGAGTACTTTCTGCAGCTCTTAAGAAAATTCACAAACATATTTTTAACTAGCCGGCCACGGATGCGCGAGGATTCGCCATGCGCTGAATGTATGTATATGTATGTACATTTACGTATTTGGAGAAAAAAATCATATGTTCGTTTATTATATATGTACATAAAAATTCTTGTCTAAATCCGTTCAGTAGCGTGATTAAAATATCTCGCCTTTCCTTTATACTATGTGTAGAAGATGGTAATTTTAAATACTTTCGGAGGCAATGCACTTTCATTTCATTTATTTATCAAACGAACGGTGAAGATCTTATAGTTAGTTTTAGACAGGTGGCAACCCTACGCAGAAAAATAATACATTATTACATATTCAGAGGCTAAGTCTTTTAATTTGACAGTGACGGTGTAGAACTGACGCCTACGCTTATTAGAATTAAGTATAGTGGTGGCAACCCTGTTATTAAAATTCTAAATTAAAAAGGTCACTCTCCTATCGACACGGAATATATTAGAGAAAATCTCGTCAAAATCCGTTCAGTAGTTTTCGAGATTACCGCGTACAAAACAATTTGAATTTAACGTTTTAAACAGGTGGCAACCCTCTTCCAACACCTCAATAATATTCTTAGCGTTCAAACTAAAGATTTTTTTAACACCCCTTCGTTAGACATCCATATTTTGATATTTCGTATAACTTGTGTATAAGTAAACTAAATTCGGCATTTCAAGCACGTGGCAACCCTCTTCAAAATATTTTCAGATGACTACTTTCTGAAACCCCTTTTGTTTGGCACCCATATGGTGATACATATTTTTCTTCCCTAATATGATTTTTTAAACAGGTGGCTACCCATTTATAGTTCAGCTAAAAAACAAATGTACAGTAAATATTTCAAGTCTTTAGCAGCAGTTCGCTTATTTGTAGTTTATCCTTACTCATATATCAACCCCTCTTACCACTTCTCCCTATCCGACAGCATTTGACCGACACTTGAAACTGTTAACTGCGTGTGAAGTGGTCATAAAAGCATTTCGGGGAACGCATAGATACAAAAAAGTTATAGACTAACTATTGAATAAATTATGCTTATGTATATAAGTGAAGGAATGTTGTAAATTTGCAAGTGTATGTGTGTGTGTGTACGGCTGTTCTATGCACAAGGCAGTGTGAGATCTAATGAAAACTTTTGAGGGTGAATGCAGCGTGTAGGTTGCGTGTACATTTAAATGCTTGGCAAAGGTTATTGGTCGGTCAAAAACGGAACTAATGAAATTGAAAATAAAAAGCAAACAAATTTTCGGTAATAGGATAACGAGCAACTTTTTATTTGAAGTCAACCGAAATTTAATTTTTTATGACAGTTGGACTTTTGAAATAACTTTCACAAAGCGAGGTGCAAAAAAATTTATAAATGAGGGCGTAAAGTATTCCTTGTGATTATGGAAGGTGAAAAATTAAAAAAAAACTGGGCTTACTATTTTGAAATTTAATTCAACGACGACAATGAAATTTTCGCTTTTCGCAAAGTTCTCTTAGCATAATAGGGGTATTCATGCGTTAATGCGAAATGCAATTACAACGGGGCGAAATGTGAAAATGAAGAATTTTATCAACCACAAACAGCTGACAATTTCGCATCAGTCATTGCATTTGCTTATGATATGAGATTTTCGGCTAGTCGATATTTTTATCGATCTTCTTATTGGTTTTGTTATCGATATTTTTATCGAATTTTTTGTTGATATTTTTATCTATCTTGTCATCGATATTTTTATAGATTTTGTTATCAACTATTTATTGATTTTTTTATTAATTATTTATCTATTTTGCTATCAATATTTTTAGTGATATTTTTATAGACATTTTTATCGATTTTGTTATCGATTTCGTTATCGATTTTTTGTAAATATTTTTATCGATTATTTATCGACTTTGTTATTGATTTTGTTGGCGCTTGTTTATCGATTTTGTTATCCATTATTTATAGATTTTTTTATCGGTTTTTTTTTATCGATATTTTTTATTGATTTTGGATAGATACTTGTATCGATATTTTTATCGTTATATCGTTATATTTTTATTTGGCTGCCGAGGGGCGAACGCTATCAGAAAAACACTTTTTTGACCGACTGGTATTGCGCACCTCAAAGCACTCGACCACTGCTGCCGCCGAGCCGAAATCTTATAAATAAATAAATTTCCATAGCTACAATTAAGTCTTAATTTGATAATTTCAGTTTTTCCAATTTTATTAAGCACTTCGTAATTTTTTGAAATTTTGTGCATTATTTTTTCACTCATTGCACAACATGCTCAGAATCAGTAGTAAATGCAAGCAATAAATATACGTAACTAAACTCAAAACTTTACATCTCCAATTAAAAATTAATAGCTTTTCTATTGCCTCTTTTGCTAAAGAGTCTTAATCTATGCTGAAAATTCTTCTTCACTTTATGTGGAGAATATAATTTTTCACACAAAATGGCTCTTACTTAAGTTAAAGTTGTTATGCTATTGCTATTGCTGCTGTTGTTGTTGTTGTTGTACTGAGTTAAGCAGCTTGTATGCTACGCTTAAATCATAAAAATATAAACAAAAATGGAAAAGTGTCGAACGACTGCAGGCAAATTATTATACGAATTTTCTAATACTTAATGCGATTTATTAGTGCAACGAGAGATACTTTTATAAGTACTTTGTACGAAGATGTAAGGAGAGTAAGAGTGTGTGAGAGAAGTACTGTGTTTATAAGTTAGTAGGAAAATGCAAGCGAAGGAGAAAGTCAGCACTGTGGAGAAGAAAGCTGGAGGTCCACTAGCTCCTGACAAACTCTCCTTTAACGTAGCCATTTGCTTCATCAGAGGAGGTTCTGTGCAGTCTACAGGTCCAGTGCCGCGAGCCCATGGTTAGTGTAATTGAAACTGGAGGGCGACGGATATCTATGCATCCATCGCCATATGCTATTCCTTCCTGGAGTTGGGATAATTTATGGGAATGAGAGGCAGCTCAAAAGGCAATTCATCACCCCGACTATCTTCTAATATCAACTTCTCCTTCCGGAGAGTTTTCATTTCCCCACCCAACTAGCCAGCAATATAGTCATTACCATAGATAGAGATTGTTTCTAGCCGCCTCCAACATGGAGGGTATAAGCGCAGTTTAGCTATGCAAGTGGGTAGAAGACATTCCCTAAGGGGAGTGATGAACATCCGTACACCTATCGGCTGACGGCCAACTGTTAGAGATAAGATCCTTCTCACATAAGTATAGAGAAAATATATGCCCATTCCAATACCTTATGGAGCTACCTACATGTTTCGTTATTCAAAAACTCACACGGGTAGAAACCACTATGTCAACATTATTTGTCAAGCATATTTTTATAAGAAAAGGCATTTATTCTGTGTTTAAGGTTAGGAGCTTCGATGTGCGTTTCCAGGTAATCCTGGCGTTTTACTGGACGAAATGTTCCACCCTCCATTTTCTACTAAAATAGTGCGAAATATAGCAAGCTGTGAGCCTTTTCAACCTTTCATGTATCTTTTCTTGAAAATTCGTCGGCTAAGCTCTTACCCTGAATATCTTGGGATTTGTGTACCATATCAATTTAGTAAAGAAATTTGCGTTGCCTACTTATGAGGCCTAGAAGATCTTTTGTATCCCCATGATGGTTCTTCACCCTGCCGGCCCAAGATGGCATTAGCCTCCCTTATAAAAGCTAACAGTTTCTTGGTAGACGAATTCCTAACTTTATGGATAATGACACCCTGTATAACCACAAAAAATGTGCTCCGACGTCGCCTCATCTTCAAGGCAAAGGCGGCAACCCAACTTTCGGGACATACCAATCTGATGCATGTGAGAGCGCAGGTCATTATGGCCGTTTAAGTAGCCACTAAGTTGCTAAATTTAGGCTCTGCTCAAGATATTGATATCTTTCCAAGCAAACGCATAACCTGTCTAAGGCCCCCAACCCCTCCCCAGTATTTAGGTTAGGTTCGGTTAGATTCGTTTAGGTTATGTGGAAGCCCCAGGTAATCAGAGCTCACTTAGACAAGTAGTAGATTGTCCCTTGTGATACCATATTCTGTACGGCAGCCAACTCTTAATCGAAAAAATGCTCCGAGCGAATTATGCATTTACAAATTTAGCTAATCTCAATGTCCCAGAACTTTTTAGTGCTATTAAGGATGTGGGCGCCAAAGTACTTAGACCTTAGCCTTGCAAATGCTGAGCACCGGTAGTATGCTCAGCCTTACTGCGTGAATATGACAGTGATACACTGAAACCCCCGCCAAAAGATTGAGCTGTGACATTATGAATGTGAGGGGTCCCCTTGGCCATGTCCTGGGCTCGAATCGTCAGATACGATATCGTCACGTCATACGATATTACGTCATGTAATTTTCTTTCGTATGGTTTTCGATCGGTAACCGAATGTCACAATTCGAGCGCTGGTTTTCGGCCAGCACTCGTTGAGCTGATATGAGGCTCATCTATCTAAGAGGGTGGCACAAGTAATCAATAGCACTAGTGCCTTTCCTGGCATAGTACCTTTCAATGTCGAAGTGACCGGAAATTCAAATAAGCTTAACACAGAAGTTTTCCTACGCTACCAAAAGAGACAGCACACTTTCCTTAACCAAGTTAGTGTGCACCTCCAACGTACTCAAGGACCTGGTAGCCGCTTAGCTATCAGAATAAATGCTCACTTTCCTGACTTTCATGGCATTCCGGAGCAGTGAATCCACCGCCTCCTTGGCGACCCCACCACCGCTCCGAGGAGCGATTTCGCTGGCACAGTAATCTGTGCGATCAGGGATGAAATCGAAGTCCCCAAGAACTCCGCGGACCAAGTACCCACTGCAAGAGAAAGGTTAATGCAAGGTCAGAAGACACCTGCTCCTGCTCTGTCCTACATCTCTGATCCATCTGTAATCCAGTGTGCATATCTGGGATCTAGTTCGGTGAAACCATTTGACCAGACATCTCGGTCTGGAATTTTGAAATAAAATTTCCTTCCAAGCAGATATCCTTTGGCATAGTGTTGTAGAACTTGCAGATGCAACTTTGCTCAAATTACCTTGTGTTGTGTCTTGTTTTTATTTGTACTGTAGAAGCTGCTTTAGTTTGGTCAACAAGCTAGGCGCGACTCTATGGCAGCCGTTAAACACGTTCTCACGGCTCATGTAAACGACGACAGAGCCATCCTTTGTAGTTTGTTCAGACTTAAAAAGGCAGTTTTTGCAACGTGTTTGGCCGCCAGACTATGGAGGCGTATGTTAAAATCGGGCGGACTATAGGTCGGTATAGCTATTCTATTAATTTGGAGTTAAGACCCCAGGTTCGACCGAAAAGTCTTCGACAGGCCCACATGGCTCGGGTGGCTTTACTAAGAGTTTTGTATAGATGGGAATTCCAAATTAGTCTCTTATCCAGGATAACCCCGAAGGTAACCGAGCCAAGGTACGGCTTTTATCTTCTTGTAAACGGTACCAAAAAGCCTTTTGCGGATTAGTGTTGAGGCCCTCATTGTTACACACAGCACAGAGCTGCCCTCATAACGTCTAATACAGTGCTGCTGAACTTAGTAGGATAAAGACCATCTCAGTGACAGAAAGAAGAAATTCTGAATAATCTGTACAACGAAAATGCAACTGAGTTCCTAACCTCCTCTTTTATGAAAGTGATTATTTTTCATAGCTCGTTCCGACACACTGCATTTTAAGCTGTTTAGCTTAAAAACAACGAGAAAGTGTTGACCAAATTCTTAACACTGCCAACCTCTTTGCCAGCAAGGCAGTGCAGCTTTTACTTCTGTATTTAGATATTCTTCTTCTTTTTTGCATTACTTTGCACGCCGTAATTAGTGGCAGCTAGTTGAGGCGGCAGTTCGTCAAACTTCTTAATTTAGTCATGGCTTAAAATTTCAATTTTCTACAGATTTTCTTGCGCACTGGTCTAAGCTGCACTCCCTGCTGCAAGCAATGGAGATCTTTGTAGGAAAGACTCCTTATATATATATTTTATTTTTTGTCCGAAGCTGCATTTTACTGCCACAACTACTTAACAACTTTTGTTGTTTTAATTTCAAACGATTTCAGCGTAATTGTTGCTTTTGTTGTTTGCCTGAAATTCATAATAAATTTATTTTTACTTCATAATACACTTAATTTTTGTTACAACATCATGTTGCAAAGAGCTATTTATGTATGCACAACTTTGCAATGTTTTGCAATTTTCAATTGCACTGGCACTTGCTTGTACTATTTGTTGTTGTCGTTCTTATGAAAGATTAACTGAACACAAGTGCAAAACTACAGCCAGAGTTGGCGATGGTTGCAGGCTGCTGCAACAACTAAAAATAGTGGAAGTACATAAATTTAGAAGTGGTTAAGTTGAAACTAAAAAAAAAAAACACTAGTACACTAACAGCACGTTGGAACATAAAACTAGCGGCAAAAATAAGGATTAAATAAATGCGTTTACGTGTTTAAGCGCTTGTAAAGATTTTTAGAGGTAATGTAAGGCCTGGAACTTGAAGGTATTAATTAGGAAAAAAGGCATGAAAGAAAAGCAGCTTGTCATAGCTTAAAATAGAGATAAGAAATAAATGTTATAACGTCTCTAGAATTCTGCTGAACGGCTCAAAAATGTTTAGAACCAAAGCAATGTATTTGCTGTGACTTTAGGGAAAAGAGCAACAAAAAAATATTACAATTCGAATCCTTAATGTAAAAAGGGACCAATATTTTAATAGGCTTACTTAAGTCTCGTCCACCTTCGTTTGGCGGTTGTATCGGACCGATTTTGAAACATAAAACACCACTGGAAATATATTTTTTTCTGTAGATTTCATTGACTGAAAATTAAGTCACAGTGACCCAATTTTTGCTTTTGTGTGTAGTTGTTGTTTTTGATCACGTAGGCGAAGTCAACTACAAATACGAATACGAATACAAAAAAAAACACGAAGAGCAAGCGAAGACGAATTCGAAGGCCAATACGATGTCTAACATTAAGACAAATACGAATCTGGATACAAATACGAGTAGAAAGACGAATACAAGGACGACAACGAATACGACCAATAACGCAAGGACGATTAGGAAGACGAATACGAATAAGGAGATGAAAAAGAAGACAAATAAGAAGGCGTATATGAATACGATTTTTAATACTATTACGTAGATCAGAAGAAGTTTAACACGCAGACGAATTCGAAGACAAATATTAACACAATTACATAAAGGAACAGTACGAATACAAAGACGAATCCGAAGACGAAGACAAATGCGCATACGTAGTCGAGTACGTAGTTGAATACGACCAAGACGATGAAGATAAATACGAAGAAGAATACGACGACGAATACGAAGAGGAGGATAAATGCAAGAACTAATAGGAAGGTGAATACGCGTACGATCCGAAGACGAATACGAATGCGAAGTCTTCAAAATAACCAGAAAAGCGGCCGAATTTCGGCAGTAACTGGTACGACTTGTTTACGTAACTTCGCTACAAGAATTAAGCGTATTCACTAAGCTACGAATAAAGAAGGGCCTTGGCTTCGGAGTAGATATTGAAGCCGTAAAGATTGATCGATAGCAAAGAAAAATACTTTCTTAAGTAAACCAAACTCTCTTAGCAAAGTAGGTGACCATTTCATAATTTTCAGGGAAAAAAGTCTAAAAAATAAGTTAAAGACTCTCACTTGCCTCGGTTAAGAAACCAACAGACTTCGTGTGGGAAGACTTTTGATGACTAAGCTGTTAACAAGTTTACGACACTGCGCTCCAATATTTTTTGCACGAAATCCCTTTTGCAGAAGAAATTAATTTTGTTTTACTTCCATCCATATAAATTGTTTCTTTGTCGGAACCGGGCAGAAAACAACACTCAGAATACAAGCCGTCCATTGTACTGTATTCATGTCCTTTTTAAGCTGTTTTAAACCAGCACTATTTATGAATAAACTTAAGCAGATTGTTGGGTGTCAAAGAGCGCAGGTGTTCGTCTCTCAACACATCGCGGCTAAATGCCTCATACCTAGAATTGCAAAGGCGATGCAGAAAGATAAAAAGGTTTCCACCGTCTCATCCTCTTTAAGGCATGTACGCCTATCTCAGTCAGGTGTTTTTGCCAGCAGTGCAACAAGTTATCTGCAGTCCCATCTGCTCAGTGAGAGCAAAAAACTAAACAGACCTTCTGAGATTGAAGACAGCATAAATTTTGTCCGCCTGCAACCCCTCGATACCTACTAGTAATTGAACAGCGAAGTACACAACCAATTTCTGATGGTTCCTTTGATGGTCGATGTTATAACTGGTTGCGGACCGGGGAATTTCTGATGTGAGCCAACTCTGCCTGAGAGAGTTCAACTTTATAGAATCCTTTCAACAAAGGTAATGGTGGCGTACCATCCTGTGGCACTGATCACTGCCGCCAGAAATGTCCGCCTCAACCCACTCAGTATTATACCAACAACCGTTTATTTTTAGTCTGCAGGTAGCCTTTAAAGCTTCCCCACGTATGAAGACACAAAGTGACGGTAAGTGCAGCAGTGCATCAAAAACAGCACCAGGATTTGTAGAGAAAGCTCCCGTACAGCATACGACAATAGTTCTTTGAAATTTAGTAAGCAGACTTCCCAAGCTACTGATTGAGGGTGTGTTTCAACACACCACTGACGCAAAGCTGATTATAATTAATTGTCTGCTCATAGAGGTATAAACCTATTTATTAGTTTGGGGGTTTCTCGAATACGTAACTCTACAGCGTAACGCATCTGTACCAAGTGAAAATTCAATATGCCTAAATATTTGGAGAAAATACGTGTCTTCTTTTGAGTATAAATTTTTGTTTGTTTCTTCAAACACGTTAAGTATTAACCAAAGCCATTAACCAAAATTATATAATTTTAAAGCCATAAATTCGAAGACCCTCATGCGAGGAACAACTAGATATCATAAAAACTTTAGCATTTAAGAGGTTCTAAAGAAACAATTTAAATAATTTGTTTTCTCAGAAAAAAAAAAAACGCAAAAGTAACAAACGAAATATTTATAGAAAGTAGTAAACCCTGTAAATTTGAAGAAAATAAAAGGTAGCCTTTTTTGTTTTTTTCATTAAATCGTGTTATTTTTTATAAAAATTTTTCACTTTTCTTAATCAATTGAAAAATAATATAAACGAATGCGGACAAAAAACTTTAGGAGCAACTAAATAGTTTAAAAATTACGCAAACTACAAGGTTTAGAAAACATTTTTCAAAAATTATTATTTTTTGCAAAAATCTTAAAACATTCGTAAAAAATGCAAAAGTATTTAATGCTATAAAAATTTAAAAAAAATATGTGTTCATTTATTTTTCAAACAGAAAAAACACATTTTAATCTGAAGTTAATTCTCGATACACCATCGGACTGCCTGCATGATTTCAAATGGAGCCAGTTATTTCTTAAATTTTTTGCATTTTAAAACTACATACATATGTATGTACAAAACTTCCAAATAATAAAGCTAAATCATTGACGACATCAAATGCCACCAGGGGCGCACCCAGGAATATATTTTAGGGGGGCTTTTATATTTCTGAAGATATATCACCGGAAAATACTGAAAATTTGCTTCAGATAATACCCTCTTTAAAATACATTTATGAAAGTTTTATGAACAGTATGTAATAAATAAATAAACGTTTTAAAATTCATAAACTGCACTTTATTTACATAAGATTAACAGAACTCAAACACTTTTAACCGACTTCAAAAAAGGGGAGGTTATCAATACGCCGGAATACATAACTTTTTTACCACGTAAACCGATTTCAATAATCCTTTTTTTATTGGAAAGATGGTACCTCAAGGTTCGTCCCGTAATTTGTTTTAGAGATCCGATGATTGGATCATGAAGAAATTAACGGTACCCCTAAATTTGAAGTCGGTTGTATTCTTTCCTTAAAAACTACTTGTTTAATAAAAAGGTCTATAAACTCAAGATGCGCTCAACTTTCAAAAGTACCTAATAAAAAATTTTAAAAAAGAGTCAGTAAAAGTAAATTTATTGATTCCATGAATTTTTGCACTTTTATGTTCATTTTTTCGATTTCTGGTTTCTGGTTTTCGATAGATGGTGATTTTTCACGATTGCTAAATTTTTTTAATATTTCGAGTTCCGAAAAAATTAACTGAACTCTCAAGAAAAACGAAAAATTCATATAAAAGGACGGACTAGAAATGGAAAAGAAATTTTCTTCTACCAAATTTTCATAAATCAGTTTGGAGCTCTCAAGAAAAAAATGCTCGTATATTCATTTCCTCATGAAAATTTACAGCAAAAGCAAAGAGCTTTTTCAAGCAACAGAAATTATAATAAATATTTCTTATAATTTCCTTGAAAGCTGGATTCTTAGCTTTAAGATACAGTTTGTATTTGAGGTTATTAGCTTTAGGGGGGTTTGAACCCCAAAACGCACCCCTTGTGTGCGCTAATGCATGCCACGCATGTTATTGCCCATAGTTTAAGAAATTTTTACATCTTACTGCCTCAACAGCCAAAGATATACTCTTGTGCACTTTCGTTCGTCTTCGTTATGCGTTGCAGGTAAATCGAGTTTGTCCAAGAAACCACAGAATCGTAGAGAAAATGTTTAAGCATACATATGCAAATATATGTACATACGACTACACACGGCTGCCATAAGATTCACCAATTCATGCAAATTTACCGCTAAATCTTAAGAAATGAAGAAATTAAAAAGAAGTTTAGGAAATGGCAGCAACGCGTAAGAAATGTGCAACGTTTCCGACAACTTAAAACTTTTCTCGCCACTTCTTAGTTTTATTCACTGGTTTAGCCTTTTTCATTTTTTGGCTAACGTCAAGCGCAACCACTTCTACCACTTTCAAGCCTCTTCTTCTTCTACTTAAGTTTCTTACACAACGGAAGTAAAGACTTTCATCTCCAGCTGGCGCCACCAGCGCCGCAGCCGAAAAATGCTAAATGTTAGCTCTAAGCCTTACGGCGGATTTTTCTGCTATGTACAACCGTAGTTTGAATATTTAAAATGTGGCACTCGTGACCTCTTGTGCGATTCTATGGCCTCTAACTGAAAGTCATGTTAAATTGCTATGCATACTTCTTAAGCGAGTTTACAGCTGCATTTGTACGTTGCACATTGTTAGCCCAGCAGACATTAAATACAAATTTCGCAAACGTTTGGTATATTTATGCTTCGCAAGTCGGTAGCTAACGATTTTGAAAAGTGAATCTTCAACCATAGAAAACTTTTAAATTATTTTCATACGAAAATGATATCGCTATGTTTCAGAAGTGGAAGTCAGTTTGAGGCACAACGTTGAAGATTTGACGCATAGCTCAGTTGTCCGTTTAAGCTCAAGTTATTCTAAAAACCCAAATGTCTATTGGGAAGTGTAAAAAGCTGCACAGTGCCCGCACAAAACCGAAGTGCATAAAAGTGCTTAGATTTTCTTTAAACTTTTTACACAGCCGCCAGTGTTGATCTTTCTCATTGTCTTAGTTAACGCACAGACTTTTATAGACAGTCTCGAAAGCTGACTGAAGAGGCGCTGCCAGGTAGGTGCAAAAAATAAAACAAAGGAAATTTAAATGCTCCTACAGAAAGAAACGCGCAATCAGCGTCAGCAGTGCAGCCAAACCCAGCAGGGAATTTTGTAGCTTCATAAGGTGCAAAATCGAAAAAAGTGCATAGAGATACTCAGCGAAAGTCCCTGTGGCGACATACATACCCCGAATTACATATTTGTTACGACTGTGAAGATAATCATACCCTTCAAGCACTGACACCCCCACCCCAAATCCAAACACAGTGGCTTGGGAATTTCATACACCTTCCACTTTCATACACTTTCCACCTTCTACATATTGACCGCCTTTTTACAGAGCTGGAAGATGCGGATATTAATATAGCTCAGAGGCACAGGAACCTTCTCTGCCACTGAGGTATCAAGAGCCGACACGTTCCTGGCTAGCTAAGCGACCTGATATAAACGTGGTAAGAAAGTACGGGTCTTCTTGTTCTCGATATTCTTCAGTTCTGAGGGGTGGATGAAAAAAATAAATAATTTGCACCACCCTATGTTACAGATTAACCAAAATTTAATATTTTTTTTCGCCTTCGATGTAGCATATGTATGCACGAATTAATGCAATTCGAATTTTTTATATCTAATTTACCAGACATCATTTTAAAATGTATTCCTACAGACCTGCTTTAAGACAGGGGAACCTTTTCGTTCGCTGCCTTAAAAATAAGACAGTACATAGATGTGTTTCCACATACATGCATAGTTATCAAAACACCCCAACCTGTACAAAGTGTCTTCGCGTGTCACGGTTGTGGCATAAAATCTCGGCGGCTGCACTTACCGGAAGTTTTCTACATAAATTAGTGCAAACAGCATAGCTTAAAATTGTCAGCGAATGCGCTGTGGTCTAGGAGGAGGAATGAGGTAACAAAGCGGGAAAGAAAGTAAAATTCGAAGATATGAGAAAGCTTAAGCTAGCTTTTGGGTAAAACGATGCACAATTGTCGCGGACGCATTACAAACCTTTTTACCGCATTTTTATTTTATTTTGTTTTACCTTTTTTTTTTTTTTTTTTTTTGGTGAATTATCAACACCAATTTTAATTTTGTTGAATGCACAACTTTTATTGCAAAACTCTGCTGATCACTTTTCTCCCCTATTCCTCCAATCAATTTGTCATTCCAGCATTTGTAAGCATTTTCAGTGTTGACATGCAACACATACATATTTATCAGCAGACGAACAAACCAACAACAGATGAACCAGACCAGACCACCTCTACATAGCGCCTTAGAGCTACATCAATACCCTGCAGTGAAAAGCCAAACCAGTCAGTAAAAATACTAGTTCATTAACTAGTATGTGCTAAAGCGATGGCCTACTATTTAGTTCGACAATTTTGAAGAACTTAAGCGTTCAGCGACATCTGCCTTTGAATTGCCAAAGCCAGAAATAAAACGCAATTAATTCCTTTCTTTACAAATGTCGGCTGTGGCGTCGCGTGAAGACTACCGGCTCTGGTTCTGGGATCGCCGGTTCGAATCCGCTTCGAGGTGGTTAAGAATTTTCAAATTTAATCAATTTTTGTCAATATAATTATTTCAATTTTTAAATATCGAGCCCTAACCCCAAAATAACGTAAGCGACACTTTTTTCAAAATTTTCTTTTTGATCCAGAAATATTCCTAGAGCATCTAGATGCATTTCTGCATCAAAAAGAAAATTTTGAAAAAAATGTCGCTTACGTTATTTTGGCGGTTAGGGCTCGATATAATAAAAATTTTGAAAATCTAATTGCATTGCAGAAAAAACACACATATGGAAAAAAATATTTGTGCCATAACAAAATAATAAACATTTTTTTTAATTATCTCTAAAAGTTACAACTGAAACTCTAAGGAAATGAGAAACAAATTAAAAAAATGACCCCTGCGCCAGGGATCTTACCTTGGACTTCAGGAATACCATGTCAGTGCTTTGCTCTGTCGGCCAATGCCACTGTTGGAGCGGCGCGAGCAAAATGGCATACCTATGATTTTCACGGAGGTTGAATTGGCAGACCATCTCATTAACTAGTATTTCTACTACTAGTAGATGCTGATGCATAGCCTGACAATTGACATCTGGTAGGACATCGCAATGTTAAAAATAACAGTCGCTACCCTGCAGGAAATTGAATTTGTTTAAAAGCAATTTATAAACTACTTTATTTTCAATGATAACTAATTGAAATTCTCACTATTTTACCGGCAACGAACTCATTTATTTAACATGGCGATATCCTAGGAAGCAGTCAATTGTCTTTTCCTGCATGTCATTTTAACTACTTTAACATGAATTTGGCTCTAACCACTTCAAAGTCAGTATGCTTCTTTTGAAAACGCTTGCGTTGTGGACTTCATACTTCCTAGACACAAATTGTTTTTTTTTTGAGCAAAAATAGTATAAAAATTCGAAACATTGACTCATTGCATTTGTTTTAAAGTAGTCTTTCAATCAGTTAATTAAAAAAAAAAATCACTTGTTTCCATCAGGGTAGTTCTAGTTCACAACTAGTAGCTTTCCCTGCAGGGTATATTTACATATGTGTGTGCATTTGTTTGCCAGTTTATATGTGTGTTTGTATTTGTAAGCCGGATGTGACATGTCAACGGCGTGACGGAAGTGCATCATTATTGTTGCACCACCATTAAAATGTCGTTAAAGCGAGAAATCAAAAGTCAAATTTCTTCTTTCTTTGCAATTTCAACCAAAAAGCGCACTCTAAATAAAATCCCCTACTAAAATTTTTGTGTTGCTTGTGTCAGTGCACAAATGTATGTACGTATGTATGTATGATTGTATGTTTGCTGGTTTGCATCCAATACTGTTGATAGAGTAATTCGGGTGGAGGCTTGTGTATGTGGCCACCACAATTGTGGCCGTTGCATGTGTTTGTTACTTCCTTTGATTGCTATGCCAATGGCGTTGATGGATTGCCAACTGTGGACTGGCGTTGCAAAGGAAAAGTAAATAAACCAAAAAAAGCATTGGGAAATGTAGTGACACAGTTGTCGTGTCGAGTGATTGAATGCAGCAAGAGCAGTGGTTGTTACTTGCTACAAATTATGTGTTTCAAGAATTTGTACAGCAATTAACATTACGCAAATATTGCAACTTGGTGGCTACTCCTCTTACTTAATTCAGTCTTTGCTATTACATTCATTCTTAGTACTAAATGTGGAGGAACATTTGTCTAAATCTGGCCAACGACAGACGTTTATACAAAATGGATTCCAAAGTGCCTTTGTCTTCAAGGCAAAGGTTTCATACGGCCCACGTAGTAAAATTGGCCAGGTGCATGAGCGAGTACAGTTAACACAAATAAGAAGTTAGCTATATTTAAAGTTGTATGTTATTTCAAAGGGATAACCAAGGGGTCTGCCTCCTCTAAGAACCCTCCCAACCTCCTACCCCACCTTACTGCGAGCTGAGAAAAACAAATGCGTACCAAAAATTATATTATTCCGGGCCCATAAAGACAGTGAAGAGAAGTCTCGCATAGTGCAGTGTTTTTAATTTCATCAAATTTCGAATCACCCTATACCGGTGGAAAAAAGTTCTTAATTAAAAAGCAAAATAAAACTTTATCACAGGCTAAGGTCTTTAATTTTAGCTCTCATTTTTGAAATTTGAATTTTGAATTCGTCTGACATTGTGATACACATGTATTTTAATAAACTGATGAACTAATTTCAATTTTATTGCTCGAACACATGGCTACCCTTCTAAATTAAGCTCAGAAATAAAGGCTTTTCAAACCCATTTCGAACGATCCCCATCTCTTATTACTTTATACAACTTATTGCCTAATTTTGAGTGTAACATTTTAAACAAATGGCAACTCTCATCATACATTCGAAATGTTCAAACTAAAGATTTCATAACATTCTTTTGTTTGACTACGGGTTTTTTATATTTCATATACTTTTTGAGTTAGTTGAGTTAGCCCTTTCAAACAAGCCCTCTTCAAAAGTATTTTCAAGCTTAATCATTGTTAACTCTCTGTTAATTGTTAACTGTGATACATATGTATTTTAATTAACTGATAAATTAAGTCGAATTTTAATTTTCAAAAATGTGGCAGCCCCGCTAAATACCGTTCCGAAATAAACAGTTTTTAAGCCCCTTTGATTGATAACCATATTTAAGTATTTCATTTAACTTGTAAAATAATATGAATTTAACTTTTTAAACAGGTGGCAACCCCCTTCCAACACCTCAAAAATATTCTTAGCGCTCAAGTAAAAGATTTCCTAACACTTCTTTGTTTGCCATCCATATTTTGATATTTCGTATAACTTTTGTATAAGTAAAGTCAACATTTATATGTAAATTCGACATTTCAAGCAGGTGGGAACCCTCTTCAAAATTTTTTTGCAAACTACTACTTTCTGAAATCCCTTTCGTTTGGCACCCATAGGTTGAAAGGTATTTTGCCTAAGTAATTTCCTTAATTCAAATTGAAGTTAATTTTTCAAACAGGTGGCAACCCTTCTAAAGTTAGGTTGAGGAACAAAGATTCTTAAAACCATTTCCACTGATAGCCATTTTGTAATAATTGAATTATTATTTTAAATAATTTGAATATAATTTTTAAAAGGTGGCAACTCTTTTCAAAAAAGTAAAACCTTGTTACACATCTACATTCCAAGGCTTTTATTTTAAAGCCTCATTTTGGAAAATCGAACGAACGGTGCGGGTTTGATGGCATTGATTTTAACAATCATTTGAATTAAATTTTTAAACAAATGGCAACTCTAAAAGCACTTCATTCGTTTTCATTTGAAATCTAATTTTTGAAAATCGGGCGAATGGGACAGATCTTTTATCCTGAACAAAAAACCGCTTCGCGTATTATATGTATAGGGGTGAGCTTTAAAGCTACAGCTTACTTCCAAAACGGCCCTTAGTTACATAATTTTTTCAGCTTTTCAGCTTTTACTTAACTCTGTGTGGTTATTATCTTTTACATGCGCGTAATATTTTTGCTAAACCGTAATGTTTCCATTAAATTTCCTTTTTGAAATATGAGCATCTCCGGTTCGACAATGAGTACTTTCATTTATAGTTGTGTAAATTGTGGTTTGTGGTTTCCCGTATGCCATTCAAAAAAATGTGGAATTCAAAAAAGCTACAAATTATGAAAGCTATTAGTTATGTGGCACGAAATTCACAAAAAGTTAAAACAAATTTTATACAATTTTGTTTGATCTATTAAAATACCATACAGTTTCTTTTATGTATGAAACCACGGGAATTTGCATAAATTGAAATATTTATGCATGCACATTTATGTGTATGTATATGTATACATAAGTACGAAATCTAATCTATACTTAAATTTTTTTAAATTTTATGCATTCAAAGATATGCTACAAAGATATGTATTACTACATTCCTGTCACTCACCCAAAGCTGCAGCACAAATATTTCAAGGCAAAATAGCAATTAAAGTTTTCTCATTTCAATTTCCATCTCTCTCTTTCTCTCGCTGTTGTGCTTTTCATTGCCTTGAGGCATTGTTTTGTGGCTACTCGCTTTCCACTTGTCACTCTCCATTTACAATTATTGCACTTAGCATAGTTTTGTAAGTAACCCAAAATATTTCCACTACAATTGACATTATTTTAGGTCAACACATTTTCATGCCTGCTATTTAGGGTGGTTCGAAAATGTATGTGAAAAAGTATGTTTTATGTTATTATCCAATCAAAAAATATATCGAGCCCTAACCGCCAAAATAACGTAAGCGACATTTTTTTCAAAATTTTTTTTTGATGCAGAAATGCATCTAGATGCTATAGGAATATTTCTGCATCAAAAAGAAAATTTTGAAAAAGGTGTCGCTTACGTTATTTTGGCGATTAGGGCTCGATATAGAGGTCGCTCAAAGCGCTCAATGTTTTCTAAGTATTTTATATGGCGAAAAAAAACATTTTTCTCGGAAATTGTATAAAATTCTTGAAAATCAATATTTTTTCGATCAAAGAACTCTATTCCTCTTTCGGGAGACATCTAATAATAAAAGCCAAATGTTGATTTAACCATTTATAAAGCTCCCTTTTTTCAAGGGCCTCCCCATTGGACTTCTTAGGGTTTTTAGGGGCCCTATAAAACATAATTAATATTAAAAACTGTTTAAATAATCAATTGGGTATTATTATTGAGAGTCTCCTGAAGGGAAACCAAGTTTTCCGAACGAAAAATATGGATATTCTACGAAAAACATTAAGAACTTTGAGCTCTTTGAGCGACCTCTAAATATTTTTTGACTGCCAAATAAAAAACAAAAACATGGATATAATTTTTTCGGCAAAGCACAATCCTAGGCGGTGAGAGACTTACAATTTTTAATTTACTTTTTTTTTGACCAGCCTAATCTATATACATATTTATGTATATAGCATAGAATACAAAAGTGAATAGATACAGTATATATATGTACAATGATTCGCCATTTTCCTAAATATTCGTTTTAACAATTTTGGTCATTTCATTTTGCGCAATACTTAGTTAAGAATTTTAAGCATTTTAGTACTTGAATTTTGTAATT
This sequence comes from Rhagoletis pomonella, assembly GCF_013731165.1. Lineage (NCBI taxonomy): Eukaryota > Metazoa > Arthropoda > Insecta > Diptera > Tephritidae > Rhagoletis > Rhagoletis pomonella. The sequence goes on along the minus strand of NW_023458555.1, from coordinate 20,357,533 downwards.
TAGCAGTTTAATTAGAATAATGGTTGCAATTGGACAAAGTTGGTCAAAAGTTGTTTACATTTTCTGAGTATTTGGTGAATATTCATTTGCCGGCAAAATGTTTATGTATGTAGATTAGCTGAAATATTTAGTTGTATTGAATTGTCAGGCCACAAATTGAGGCGCCGCTTGGAAACGTGTGCAATTTTATTTTTAAAATTGATTTACAGGACAGCTTAATTTTCATTAAAGTTTTGTGGCTAATTTTTTTGCGCTTGTGATTAACAGAATTGAATAAAAAAAAAAATGTTCTAAACTACAAAACATTTAGTCATGTAAATTAGTTCACCCTCGATGAAAAAATACCCATTCGATAGATAAAAATATCCTGAATCGCATATAAAAATAAGATCGGAGCAGAGCATATCGAAAAAATAAAAAATCAATGTCTGTATAAAGGGTTATCGGGAAAGTCGTCTTACATTTTTAAGGACATTATTATTTGGGTAATTTCTGGTTACTCTGGTTAGATGACATGATGTCCAAAAGTTTAAGTATACTAATTATTAATTTTCCAAAGTTTTTCATTCTTTAGTAGTATTGCAAAATTTTTATTCATTATTTCATAGATTTAGTTATAAGTGCTGTTTAAATTTGTACTATAAATCTATAAGATTTATTTTATTTTATCTTGACTGGCACTATAAAATAATTTGTTAAATTGTTGTGCTAGGAAAAACGAACAAATAAATACAAATACCAACACTTAAAAAAAACTAAAAAAATTTATGAAATATTGCAATTTAGCATTTGGCTAATAAAATAATAATAAAGCAAGGCAGATTTGGAAAACATTTTTAAAGATGGTTGCCACATGTTTGAAAAATTGAATTCAATTAAATCAAATTGATAAGATAGATGAAATATTGCAATTTTGGTATCGGACGAAAGGGATATAAGATTATTCAATAAAATTGTCACCAGCATAAAAAGTTAAGATGAAAATTTTAAAGTTTAATTAATTACTATTTACGAGATGGGTACCAAAAAAAAGTGCTTCAAAAAACTTTAGTAGAATGAAGAAAAAACTTACAACTTGATATCAGACGCATTCTTCAAAAGGGATCGCCACTGATTTTAATTGTTATGTAGTTAAAATACAAACTATGTTTTTTTTTATGTTCATGGAGGACTATTTCTGTCGTAATTTTCAAAAATTTCCAGGCTAGTACGGATGCCAATATCCATATCCATAACCATAACCATATCCAAATACATATCCATATCAATATTCATATCCATATCCTATCTATATCCTTATCCAAATACTTATCCGTATCCGTATATATATCCATATATTATCATTATCCATATCTATATCTGTAATCATAACCATATCGATATCCATATCTATATCCATATCCATATCTATATCCATATCGATATTTATATACATATCCATATCCTTATCCCTATCTATATCTATATCTATATCTGTATCCACATCCATATCCATATCCATATCCATATCCGCATTCGTATTTATATCCATATCAATATTCAAATCCATATCCGCGTATATCTATACCCATATCCATACTTATATCCATATCCATATCCATATTTATATCCTTATGCTTATCCTTATCCTTATCCGTATCCATATTGATATCCATATCCATGTCCAAATCTACAAATACATATATCCTTATCCATATCTACCTAGGCATACATTTTTCGTTTTCATCTTAAATGTTTTTTTCATTGGCGTATTTCTTTGCTAATGCATCACTAGCACTGTATTTGCTTAACTTAAGTGTTTGTAGTCCACCCTTGTACTATTTGCCATTCCCGAGGGCACGCATTCTTTCCTCTTTTCGCGTTGGCCATTCGAAACTCATTAGTCGCTTAATTGACAGTTTTTTGTGCGTTTCGGGTCATAAAATAGCGCTTAGCTTCACAGCGCGAAATGCGAATTTGATCTAAACGTGTTTTTGAGTGATTAGGATCGTTGCCTTTAAGAGTTGCATGGATTTCATAGATGAGCATATGTACATATCTACATGCGTATACACATGCATACTTTTGCGTAATTTGTGAGAGATTTTGCGATTTATTCCGCTCCATTCTCTTTTATTTGCACAAAATTTGTCCATTTTGATAAACACATTTTCGTAAGAAACTGCAGCCATTTCATTTACAGCTGAATTTGGCAGCTTTTTTAGCCATTCAAGGAAATACATATGTAAGTACTTGTGTATGTATACAGGCGTAAAAGTTAAAAGTAGATTTGATATTTGTCATAACATTTTATTTGAGTTGAATTATCAGATATGCTTAAAAAGCTGCTAAATATGATAATCTGAAAAATGTATTGCTGAAAATTATGATGATGGGTAATGTTACTTTCCTTTGATTATACGTATTACTTCAAGCATATCGATGCGATGAGAGCAAGCAGCATTTCTATCAGCGTCTGAGGAGAGAAGCGTACGGCGTACCATGATAAGTTCGTGCGACTTTCACGCAAGGGTGGATAGAAAATGGCATATTTTGACCTAAAGTGTGAAAAGCCATTCTTCATGGCAACAAAGATATGAACGGGGAGAGATGCTGATCGACTGGCACGGAATATGGTAGTTAGTAGCATCAGACATCAGTAACGAAAAATTCACGAATCCACTGATCTCTCTTGATCCAAGAACCGTGAAACAAATAGATCACGATTGAAAATGACTTGCGTTAAATCCGAGAAGTTAATAACGACTCTGTTACAGATAAGGTCCGCATGTGCCTCTGTGCTATATATATAACCTACGCCAGTTATCGGGAAGAAAACTTTACCCCGAAAAATAGTAATCCATTCTCAATGCAAGCAAGCACAGCTACTCCTAGCTAGAGCAAAACTTTTGCCGAATCGCGGCACCAAATTCAACAGATAAATACATAAGTAACTATCGTAACATTTCCTTCAAGAAAAAATAATCCATTTTACAAAGCCGTTGTTACAGTTTTTTTGTTACTAACAATTTAAAATTTCTTTTATTTTTGTTTTTGGGCCTTGTCCTTCTACCAACCGAAATTTGCCTGTTGTTCCTGTTAAATTGCAATCAATTCATGCAAAATTTTTGCATTTAAATTAAAAAACCGAAACGCATGAATATTTATGAAACACACAGCGGTACGATGTTTCTCAAAAATGCTAAAAAAAGAGAAAACAAAAAAAAGCACAGAAAACTAATGGTCACCAAAACGTTGAGATGCGTTTGAAAGTGAGCACCAGCTGGACAATTTTATTTTTGTTAGATATGCGGTGGTGTGGCACTCCGCTATATATTGAGCTACATATTTATTTTGCTTATATTGCTAACAGATATGCAAAAATTGGGAAAAACTAAAATTGGTTTGTGCGAAGGTGAGGCTCTTATATGTACACAATTGAGTGTATATGTATGTATGCAGTGGTAAAATAACTTTTTATTTCCTAGTGGATATTCTCAAGTGATGGATATTTGTATGCCATGAACTGCTTTACTTTTTCACAAAAAAAAAACAAGCAAAGGGAAGTACTACGATTTTAAATAATTTTTCGACAAAAGTATGTGGGTAATCTCTTTGAAATTAATGCCAAATAGTTTTCAAAGTGGCCCCTGTCGAGGAATTTTCTCCACCAACGATTAGATGGATACTTGTGCAAGTGTTTCTTTACATGTTTCGCCTATATTTTCCCAAAGTTTGAAAAGGGGCGGATTACGGTGGTGGTTAGCCCGAAAAAAACGGGACACACTTTGAACGGTACGAAAATATACTATTTTCGATAAGTTTACCTTAAATTTTTGCACTGAAAGTCAAATGTGACGAATTCGCTAGTTGTCAACGGTACATTTGTACCACCAGTTAATAAAATTTAAGAATTGCATATCAATTTGAATTGTAATTACAAACAAGTAATTTTTAAGCAAAAAACAAAACCGACTTCAATTCTCATATAAAAATTTAAGATTATCGTTAATTTCTTCAGATATAATTATCGGTTCTAAACAAAATTAGAATGCGACCATCCTTGAGGTACCACCTTTCCGATGAAAAAACAGTTATCGAAATCGGTTAACGTGGTCCAAAGTTATGCGGCAACAAACTAAAAAAAAAAAAATATTCTGACGAACTGAAAACCTCCTCCTTTTTTTGAAGTCAATTAAAAAAAAAAATTGACAGGGAAGTCAAGCACTCCCTGACGAATTTCGATCGCCCCAGAAATTGGTTCAAAAAATAGGATGCCTAGCGGAAAGTTAATTGGAATTTTTCTGACGGAAAATACCTCTTCCAACTCAAGGTACTATCCTCTTAGACTGACGGCAAACCTTAATACTTTTACCGTTTTAGGTCCGTTGTTCTTAACAAAAGTGCAAGGGTATTTCTTTTTTTATTTGTTTGAGGCAATATCCCAATGCTACCGCTACTGGTTCATCCCTACAAGCTCCTGCTTTGGTCAATTTGTCTGACATTGGACTGAGTCATCGAGCATAGTTCCACTTTTCATGCTCTGTCTACCTTAAACTTGGTTCAAGTAGATGATATTGCTATAAGTGCTACGATCTGCGGAAATGACCACTCTTTGTTTTCTGGTAGCACTCTGGTAGGATACTACACGCCTCACATATTCACTGAACTTAAGCCTAAAGTATGCTGGCATGATTTTCGTGCCTTAGCAACCGATTGACGCCAAGCTCTGCGGAATAAACTGCTGTTCCTACATCGCAGTCCATCTTGCATCCGTCAGATAAGATATAGATGTTTTCCTTATCAAAAGCGTGGCCCCTTGTTCTTTCCCTGCTCGACACCATTTAGTCCGTGGTTTTATTTGATATCGCTTAAGTTTGAGCTTTTCCCAAATGTCCTCGATTCCCACAGCCCGAGTCTCTGAGTTGTACTGCATAGTACATCGCGATTTCCTTTAAGTGTTGAGCGTTGAAGACTACATTCAGTGCTTTTGTAGTGCAGGATTTCAGTGAACCAATCATTCCCGAACATGCCGCTCTTTGTATGCTACTTAGTATTTGCTCACTGCTAGCCACCATATAAGGACGCCGGGGGTAGGTATTGGCTTTGTATAGCGGTGTACATCCACATCAGAAGTTTCGGTTTTAAACCACAGTTTCTATTGAAGATCCTCGTGTAAGTACACGATGCATGAGGCTGATCCCGCCGCTCGATTTCTGTTTGCAACATCTCCAGGCCCACAAAATCCAGTGGATATAATCTTGCGATTATAAGTGATGCTTTCTTGGAAACAGTTCGGTGGGTTGAACATAATCGGTATGTAGCATTAAAGCCTTACAGGTAGGCTGCCCGTTGGAAAGCGTCACGTCCGAAAAAGCCAAAACTTGTGTAGCCTGCTGCCGTGGCCCTTCTATGTTCGCTACGAATCTTGAGAATCCCGAAATGCTATACTTGGTTTAAGCATTCCTATATGTACGTACGTAAATACATACGTATACGTATTTATATGTACAAGCATTGAGGTGCTAGAAATATTTTTGTTTGTGGCGTAGTAGGATTTTTATAAATGCACATATTTTGAAGACCGGAAATCGGCAAGTAACCTGCATGCATGTATATTTTTCTTTATACATACATATATCTCAGCGTTTGCATGCTCTAAATCTGCTTTCTTTTGGGCACCTGTCCGCTTGTGTGTGTTTGCTGCCATGTTTGTGTGTTGCAAATAAAAAAGCGGATATTTTTCTTTTTTTTTTTGAAAACCATTTTGCATTTGTGAAATTTCGATTAGTGTTCGCTTAACTTCATTCCATTGCATATATGTACATACATATCTACCTATGTACATATGTGAATGTGTGTTTATGCCCTAAAGTTTTGACTCTGCTGGCTGATATGCGCCGCAGCGATTTGGCGTTTCCCTTAATGGCTTCGTTAGCTTTCACTTGGTTCATTAGATCTTTTTCTCGTTTCGCTTTCGCTAATCTTTGTGTGGCTATGCATATTGTAACTGCTTGCGCAAACACAATCACTTTATCTGCTGAATTCAATCAAGGCTGCGTGTTATTGCTGTCTCAATTTTCGCTCATCGATTTGTTGAAAAAGTTTCGAACGTTGCAAAAATGTATTTTTTTATGGTTTTAATTGGAGTGGTCGAACTAAGAAAATTTGGCTTCCGATCGGAGAGTAAAATTTTATCTTTTTAGAAGAGAAATTATGAGTTTGGGGGAAACCGAAAATTTTCCACCTTACTATATGTTCATAACTGAGTGGTGCCACACCCAAAAATTTTTAAGAAATAATATTATTTCCTGTTAAAATAATGTTACATATATATGCATACATATTTGAACACATTTGTGAATATGATTGATACTTGGTGTAATGAGAATGGGCTGTCTGCTAACCGAACCCAAACTAGTTCTGTGCTCTTCACTTAAAGGAGTCACAATTCATATCTGAATGCTACAGATTCATGGAAGTCTCACATTGTGCATAAAACCTCAAAGGCAGTGTCGGAATTTTGGCTATCTATACAGGTATTTGGTAAAACGGGGAGCCTGTCACCAAGGGGTATCCTCAGGTTCTACACATATTACACCGTGCGACAGTAAATTTTACACACAAAAAAAAAAGAATATATTCGCGGAGCTATGGGTAAATTATAACAAAAATGTGTACTTCTCTGACTTCAAGATTTGTTTTAAAAGGACCTTGAAATTTAAAAAATATGACTATTTCAAAAAATTATTTACAAAATTTCGGGCAATGTAGGAAAAAAATTGAAAATTTGCAGTCTTTTTTTTAAATTATTGTTAGAGGACTAATATACGCACGACCTCATCATCGAATTTCGTTCTGCAAACTTTATTAACTTATAAGGATAACATTTATTAAAAGCGGCCTTTCAATACCTATTTGTCCTTGTAAACCAAACAACTTTATTCTATCTCATTTCGTACCTATATTTTATTCCACATTACACTAAATTTTTTAAATAATTTTTTGAATTAATCATATCTTTAAAATTTCAAAGTCCTTTGAAGAAAATCCTGACGTCAGAGTGAAAAACTAAAAATGCAGTATATCGATTATTTCGTGTGTTTTATTTTTTTTTTGTTTTTGTCGTACGGTGTTTTCAGTTAAGCTTAAGTGGTATGATGGAGCAAACTCTCAGTCAATAGCATGGAAATCTGCTTGCCAAATTTCAAAGGACAGTCGCCATGTCCAAATCTGTCTTTGATTGAGGATCTGTTGTCTATATGGTAGATAGTAATACATAATTATATTGTCGTCAAAATCAAATATGTATACCGAAATATCCGATTACTAGGTAAACAGAAAAGAGGGGGGAATTTGAATTAATACTACCTTTGACCTAAATAAGGGCCAGTACGATCCACGCGTGTAAGAAATAATGGGTTAAAATTTTTTCTATAGATGGTAAATGCAGTCTAATACGAGATTTTTTCTATTAACTAAGATCAACTTAAGACCAATTAGGAAAGCTTCAATACACTGTAAAAAATGTGTATCATTTAATGAAAAACCGGCAGGTGGTCTGATATTGTAGAGCTCTTCCTCTTTCATAATTATCATATTGAATTAATGTCCATGTTATTGAAGTGAAACTTCTTTAGCGACGGTTGGTTGGTTGGAAGTAAATTGGCAAATTCAACGGAAATTGCACACGGAAATGATGCAATGTTAATGGTGTAACGGAAATGGTTGGAGATGAAACAAGTGCTTCTTGAATGTTTGCACATGGTTTTAATTTAACAAAATTTAATTGCTAATAAAAGGTTAAATAATAACACTTTTAGAAAGACCAAAAATAAAAACAAAAACAAAGATACGTAAAGATAAAGGCAAAAATGAAGATCAATGTATACTTAAACACTTTACTTATACTTATAAGGGCAAAGGTGAAGGGGAATATGTAGATGATGAAAACGATAAAGATAAATACAAAGAGAAAGATGAGGGTGAGGGTACCGATAAAGATAAAGATAAAGACAGAGGAAAAAAGATTAAAATAAAGGTAATTATAGAGAAAATTATATAGATGGAGACACACAGACTCAATCTAGGAACTGTTATGGGATTTTAGAGATTTTCTGTATTCTTGGGACTAACCGAGATAGTAGTCGATATTTTTATCGATTTTGTTATCGAAATTTTTTTCGATATTACTATCGATTTTGCTATCGATACTTTCGGAACATATCGATATAATAATCGATATTTTTATAGATTTTGCCATCGTAATTTTTATCGATTTTGTTATCGGTTTTGTAGTCGGTATATTTAACATTTTTTTTCGATATTGTTAGTGGTTTTGTTATCCATTTTGTTATCGACATTTTTATCGAATTTACTATCTGTATTTTATCAAGGAATGAAACCGATTCAAAATAACGTTCCGGTTTGGGTTTCGGTATTGCCAAGAGTTTCGGTTTCGGTTTTGGTTTCGTTCTTCAAAATTTATTTCGGTTTTGGTTTCGGTTTCGTTCCGGTTTCGGTTTTTCACAGAAATTTTGTTGATATTATTTAAATCACAATGTCTTAAACGTTGAGGAAAGAAAATCGAAAATTACAGTTCACTGATAATATCAACACTAGGTTCTTTCCCAAACAATCCGGACCGGATTTGGTAATTAGAGAATAAGAGAAACATTTTCTTTCAAAAAATGGAACAAAGTTCAGAAGTACGGAAACGCAAAAACCAACATTTCGTGCCCACAAGTCGAGAAACAGCTGATTCACGTTGTTCTTGTTTTTGTCACTTATACCATGTTCTGACCGACATCGGGAACATGTTTTCGTTGCTAAAACTGGTTTTCGACCTAAAATTTGTGTTTTCGTCCATATAAAATCTGTTAAACGAAAACCAGTTTTCGCTGAAAACTACTTAAAAACTCACTTTCCACTCATTCCAATCGGTGTCTTCACTAGTTTTTTTCGATTATTTATCGAAGTGGAAGTCATATTTTATCATCTTTAATACGCCATTTCGGATTTATTGTTAATTGCCTGGCCAGGCAAAATAAGAATGAAAGTTAAAGGTTGTAAATGAAAAGATAATGAAGGAAAAATGTTTTGGTTGTCGGTCAGAACATGGTATTAAATGCAAACACTTGGAAATTGAATTTTGGTTTCACAAATTTGATTTTAAGAACATAGATTAAAAATACATCAACAGGCCATTCACTTTTCCTTAAAAGCACCAAGTAAATGCAGGCAACATGTAAACACAATACAGCTGATATGCACTTTGACACTTTATCCATTTTTACTCAGAGAAAAATTCCGGGCTGTTTCGGGCAGGAAGAAGAATACACTTACGATCGAATACGCTCGAATTTTCGCTCTCTATTACCCATTTTGTTGAGTACAGGCATGATTTCTGGGCTATTTTGGGCACACGCGGGATCTCGTATTGCGTACGGGAAAGAAACTACTTAAATATAATTAATCGATTATCGATTCACAACAACAAATCATCAGCAAATTTTGCGAAAAGTTACCTTGCCATACTTATTTACTACTTAACAAGAATTTTAGCAAAATGTTGCTGATTTTGGTTAAATAAATCATTTATTTCAAAGAAATTTTTATTTATTATTTTTGTAAATTTCTGGAAACCGATTGAAACCTGTTATTGAAATGGTTTCGGTATCGTTCCTTTTCAGGTCAAGATAACGGTTACGGTTTCGGTTTCGGTTTTGAAAAACGAAACGGTTTTAAACGGTTACGGTTTCGGTTTGGGTTTCGGTTTCATTCCTTGATTTTTATAGATTTTGTTATCGATTATTTATCGACTTTGTTATCGATTTTGATGCCGATTACTTATCGATTTTTTATCGATTTTTGGTAGGGTTTTTGTAGATTTTGCTATCGATAATTTTATCGATTTTTTTATCGATATTTATATCGATTTTTGCTATCGATTGTTTATCGAATTTTTATAGATATTTTTATCGATTTTGCTATCGAAATTTTTTATCGATATTTTAATCGGTTTTGTCATCAATATGTTGTTGGATGTTACTATCGATTTTGTTATCGATAGAGCATAAAGATAGAAATGAAGATTAGCGAAAACAGAATAACATAAATGTAGTTAGGACGAGCAGGTGTAGGGATAGGGATGTTGATAGAAAAAGACAGGAAATATATCCTTAAGCAAAAGCAGATGTATGTACATATGTAGTTCGTATCGTCACCTGAATTGCAAAATAACGTAACAACATCGTTACTGAATTGCAAAAAGTCGTAACTTGAAAAAATCCAAAATTCACTTTTTGATTGCTATGATGGATTTCATTGAACTATAACTCCCCACATCGTTTTATGGGAAAAAAATAGTCACGACTTTTACGTTATTTTGCATTTCAGGTGACGATATGTATGTATGAATATTGGTTATGAGACTAAATAGATATGTAACGCAAGTTTCACTTCTCCAGTGTGGCCCAGGCGCACTTACTCTTTTTATCTCATTTTGTTGCACAGTTTCTTATCAAAAATTTGCTGGTTCAATAAATTTCGACTTAATTAATTTTTTATTATTAACTTTTTTACGTTGCCGAGACTTAAAACTGTGTTTCGAATTTTTTTACTTATGTTTCAAGGTACAGAGAATAAGGTGAAATCAGTACAAAGTCGAAAAGCAAAAATTCTAGAAACATGCCTATATGGTATGCACAAACCAAGAAGTCTGCCAGCAGTTTTAAGCTTTTGCTTAAAGTTGCCAATGCTAGTGATAAGTGTCAGACAGGGTTGTTGCAAAGCATGCTCGTATGAACTCCTCTAAATAAATTCCGCCATTTTTAATAACATTTCTACTTTTTTTTTCAATTTCTTGCTGCTCAACATTTTTGCCAAATTCAATTTCCTCCTTATTCAAAATATCCATAGGCTTACGCGTACGTATTATATACTCGCATTAAATTAATAAGTAGTCATACAACAATACCACACACAAGTGCACAGCGTGTGCGAGGATAATAATAGGTTATATAAATATGTATGTAGTGAACGCAAGTTATGCGCTGGCGGACTTCTAGTGAAAATCACCAGCAATGAAGGTGTTCGTGCGACGGGGCGTATGAGCGACAAAATACCCAAACATTTACATATATAACGAACAAAGTATGCAGGCATAGCGAGGCAGTTGTCGCAAGCAAAGCTGCGGGGCTTTAAATGCGTGCATGTGAGTTTAGTTTTAACTGTAAGTGCGTGCTTATATGCCTCCTGCTTTGGCCCGCTCCATTTAGCTCATTTGGTTCAGGAAATGGCCACACCACAGGCATGTCGTGGTATTTAGCCTGGATTTCCGCTTACTTGTATTTCCGGCTTAAGTAGGCGCTTATGCAAACACATAATTGACTACATAAATATGTATATGCAACCATGCGTAAATGTGTAAATATGTTTGTGC
>NW_023458555.1:20344907-20346011 GCF_013731165.1 Rhagoletis pomonella | reverse complement strand
TAAATATGTATATGCAACCATGCGTAAATGTGTAAATATGTTTGTGCGTTAGCAACAACACGAACAGTGCCTAGTGCAACCACATACACTATACATATTTATGTACATAAGTTGAGTGGTGGCAACGCGGTTCAAAAACAAGAATTGCAACGCCTGCATTTGCACGGATTTACGCTGGTAATTGTAACACGCCAGCAAATGCTTGTTCACAAAGCATTGCATTACACTTATTATTTCTGTTGTTGTAGGCGCGTTTGTGAGTTCGAGGAATACTCACTTAAATGCATTAGCAGTGTTGCATTTGCTTGCCAGCATGGCTTATTTATGCGACTGCATGTGCGGGTATGTTTACTTGGCGCATTCGCGGTTGGATTAGCGTTAATATAGCTAGCTGGCGATTCATTAACCGCCTGCAGCGGCCAGTTACATACCCGCATCGATGCAGAAGAAATTGGAAAGCCTGCAGCGCTCAGCTTGTTGCCTCGTAGTGGGCTTTGCATACTTCGAGGCGTTACGCTGCAGGCTTAGTGCTTGCATGTGCTTAATGCATTCGGCGTGAAAAACAATGTTTGAAGTATGAAAGCTAAAAATTTTAATTTATGCAAATTGCATTTACGCCTAATAATCTTTTCCAATTAATGCTATGAAGGTTGAAGGGGTTAAATTTTGAAATGTTTAAAAATGCTTTGTGTAAAACTTAGCATTTCGAAGATTATTAGTGGAGCTATGACAAACATGTTACCGACCGGAGCTACAGTCGGATGCGACTAAAAAATTTTCTGGTAAAAATGTTGGTTGTATTTAGCATACACGAGCCTTTAATTTCAAACATGATCAAGGTAGGAGCACCCCAGTCTTTTCCATCGTTTGAAAGACTAATTGAAAGATCTGCTAACGCGGAGTCCTAAGCGTTATTGAATGTATCTTCTAGCAATAAGTTTTCTAAAAATTTAATTAAATACAAAATATATATAATTTTTTTTAACAGTAAAATTTTAAATTTAAACTGATGTTAGATTAAAAAATAAAAATAAATTTGAAAACAGAAAAAAAAAATTTATTCAATTTCCAAAAATTTAAGTGAGCTAAAAAATGTGTTTTTTT
>NW_023458555.1:20343708-20344807 GCF_013731165.1 Rhagoletis pomonella | reverse complement strand
TTATTTTTTTAGTTTAATTAAAAAAATAAATTGTTTTACAAAAAAAAACACATTTTTTAGCTCACTTAATTTTTAGAAATTTAATAAATTTTTTTTTCTGTTATCAAATTTATTTTTATTTTTTAATCTAATATCAGTTTAAATTTTAAATTTTTTTGTTAAAAAAAAAATTGTATATATTTTGTATTTGATTTAATTTTTAGAAAACTTACTGCTAGAAGATACATACAATAACGCTTAGGACTCCGCGTTAGCAGATCTTTCAATTAGTCTTTCAAACGATGAAAAAGACTGGGGTACTCCTATATTGATCATGTTTGAAATTAAATGCTCGTAAATGCTAAATACAACCAACATTTTTACCAGAAAATTTTTTAGTCGTATCCGAGTAGCTCCTGTCGGTAACATGTTTGTCATAGCTCCGTTAATAATTATCGAAATGCTAAGTTTTACACAAAGCATTTTTCAACATTTCAAAATTTAACCCCTTCAACCTTCATAGCATTAATTGGAAAAGATTATAAGGCGTAAATGCAATTTGCATAAATTAAAAATTTTAGCTTTCATACTTCAAACATTGTTATGCACGCCGAATGCATTAAGCACATGCAAGCACTAAGCCTGCAGCGTAACGCCTCGAAGTATGCAAAGCCCACTACGAGGCAACAAGCTGAGCGCTGCAGGCTTTCCAATTTCTTCTGCATCGATGCGGGTATGTAACTGGCCGCTGCAGGCGGTTAATGAATCGCCAGCTAGCTATATTAACGCTAATCCAACCGCGAATGCGCCAAGTAAACACACCCGCACATGCAGTCGCATAAATAAGCCATGCTGGCAAGCAAATGCAACACTGCTAATGCATTTGAGTGAGTATTCCTCGAACTCACAAACGCGCCTACAACAACAGAAATAATAAGTGTAATGCAATGCTTTGTGAACAAGCATTTGCTGGCGTGTTACAATTACCAGCGTAAATCCGTGGAAATGCAGGCGTTGCAATTCTTGTTTTGCCACCACTCAACTTATGTACATATGTATATGTTGTTGCTACTGCACAAACATATTTACACATTTACGCATGGTTGCATATACATATTTA
>NW_023458555.1:20342095-20343608 GCF_013731165.1 Rhagoletis pomonella | reverse complement strand
TTATTCAATTTCCAAAAATTTAAGTGAGCTAAAAAATGTGTTTTTTTGTAAAACAATTTATTTTTTTAATTAAACTAAAAAAATAATAATTAGTTAAAAAAAATAATAATAACAATCGTAGGCTTTCTGTATGTGCGTAAGGGTACGTAGTTGCTACGTTTCGCCTATAGCCCTTCTTTTTCAATGTGCCTTGAATCACCTTCAGCTTGACGTCCTATCAGCGTAATGATTTTCGTCTATGACTCTTATGAGCAAACCAAAACACGCAAATGTTTGAAAACGAAATTCGAATTTCACTAAACTATATGGTTTAGTCGGCCGCTGTGGTGTAGTGGTAAGCAGTGCGCGCTTTCACTCACCAGCACCTGGGTTCAAGCCCTGGTCAAAGCAACATCGCAAAAAATTTAGAAAAAGGTTTTTCTTAACAGCGGTCGTCCCTCGACAGGCAATGGCAAACCTCCGAGTGTATTTCTGCCATGAAAAACAGCTTCTCATAAAAATACAATCGCCGTTCGGAGTCGGCGTAAAACTGTAGGTCCCTCCGCTTTGTGTGACAATATCAAGGCGCACGCCACAAATCGGAGGAGAAGCTCGGCCAAACACTAACATATGTGTAAGCGCCAATCTATTATTATTATTATTATTATTATATGGTTTAATCAACAAAAAACAAAAATCTAACTACCCGAGAGAAAGCGGCGTAAGGCCCAACTTTGTGGCGCGGAGTATATGAAATAGAAATAACATTGGACGAAATAAGCATTTCGCTGGCGGAAATAGCGGAATCTGCAATAACGGATTGTTGTACCAAGGCCTTTCGGCAAGAAAACCGAAACAACTAAGAAATAATGCAGACTATAAGAAAGCTAAATTGCATTACTTCTTTGCTTTCTCCGGGGGCTGAAATTCGTAATAGATTCCATTATCATGGTCCAAACCAATCATTTTTATTACCTTAAAGAAAGGGGAGGACTTATGGGACTAAGGCAATTGGAGAGGCATGCCGAAAATGGCAGAATACTCACCAGTGGAATTTGTGGACAGTTTATGTAGTTTGATATGCATTGTAGCCGTCGTAGGTGGCAAAGAGCACGACGTCAGTAATTGATTAACCTATTACACCGTAAATTTTTCCCTTTTAATGCATAATCAAAATGGAATTTCAGGGTTTTAATAAAAAAGAGGCAGCACCTGTTTAATTCAGAAGACCTAGCGTAGGGTCGCAGTATAAGATGGGCGCTCAAAGAACAACTGGTGAAGATATATTATTTACGAGCTTCAAACCGCCAACACGACTCTCAGGCCCAGTCCAAGTGCTTTCTGCAGGGTTAAAAAAAAGAGCCATAAATGGTAAAAAAATTAAAAATGTTGAAAGAAAATACAATTTAATTAAATATAATAAAGTGAGATACAAAA
Organism: Rhagoletis pomonella; assembly: GCF_013731165.1. Classification (NCBI taxonomy): domain Eukaryota; kingdom Metazoa; phylum Arthropoda; class Insecta; order Diptera; family Tephritidae; genus Rhagoletis; species Rhagoletis pomonella. The sequence goes on along the minus strand of NW_023458555.1, from coordinate 20,342,192 downwards.
AAAAAAAACAAAAAAATAAAATAAAATAAAATAAGATAAAATAAAATAAGATAAAATAAAATAAGATAAAATAAAATAAAATAAAATAAAATAAAAT
>NW_023458555.1:20338789-20341995 GCF_013731165.1 Rhagoletis pomonella | reverse complement strand
ATGGCCGAAAATTTCTAAAATCGGACAATAACCACGCCCACATCCCATATAACGGTAATTTCGAGAAATACAAAATCTTCGATAAATCAGTAAATATTGAAGCTAATTTATTCAAATTTAATGGTTGCAACAATTCTTTACCAAGAAATACGTTTATGATAAAATTTTGGAAAATGGGCGTAGCACCGCCCACTTGTGATCACATATATGTATCTCGCTAACCGTTCTAGCAATTTGTACCAAGCTCGGTATGGTTATTGTGCTTGCCACATAAAAGCAAATTGTTGAAAATTGTTGAAATCGGACTAAAATTGAGGCCGCTTTTCATATAACGGTAAATTTCAGAAATGCTTGAAATTTCAATATTTCGAAATTTAAGGACGCTAATTTACTTAAAATGTATACACCCCGGCTTATCATGTAGCGGTAGCTTTCGGAAAGGAGGAAAACATATATTTAATACTTGCCACGGTGGGCAGGAAGCGAAGATAGGTTGCATAAAAATGTCGACAAAATCTGAAAGCAGGGTTGTATTTGTTGATATCTTAAGGTTAAGAATCCGCTTAAATTGAAATCCTAGCTGCTCCTGTTTTAAAGATATCCACATTTTATATACTTCTGATTGGATATATTTGCAAAAGAGGAAGGCGTACTTCTCGATAATTAGAGCATATTTATACGAAAAGAAATCTCATACAAATCTGTTCCCCTTTTTTAACTCACTAAAACGGATCAAATCAATGTGAAACATTTTCATTTTTTCCTACCGAAAGAATAATTGATCGAAATTTATTGGGCGCTACCGGTATACAACTTAGATAAAACTCCACAATTACCTTTTTCTGTAGCGGGAACTTTCTCATTACAAACACTTTCAATATCGCAATATATGTATGTATGCATACATTATTGTATGCTATATGATACGGTAGTAATTTTTTATTAAAGGTTTGTTGCTATAAGCAAGTAGCGCAGGCAAGTCGCACTGCGCTTGTGCAAGAAATAAAAATGCTCTAACTTAGGCCAACGGTACTCCTCATAATAAGTAAATAAATTCAAAGCTTGTATGAGATTTATTTTGGTATTTATGTACTCTTCTGTCAGGAAATAATGACTATTGTACATCCAGTACACAAATGCGATCATAAAGAAAATCGCATGAAAGTATGCGCTTTGTGTGTAGGGCTGCCAGACGTTCCGGTTTTCCCGGACATGTCCCGGTTTTAGACAATTTGTCCCGGTGTCCCGGTCCAACCTTAAAATGTCCCGGGTTTAATTTAAGTGTCCCGGTTTTCGATTTGATTGCACAAATTTTGCTTAGAAATGACTACGCTGAGAGAAAAAACGCGTTGTAATATTAAGAAAAATTGTATGAATATACTGGGGGTAATAACGCATAGTAAACATGAATATTTTTTATTTGATTATCGTTTTGAAATGTTCGTACTTAAAAACAATACTTTCATACCACGCACACGTGGTGTTGAATCAAACTGAACATTTGAATGCACATTTACATGTCTGGCTGTAGCTGAGTGCACGAAGATGCTTGCCACAATTTGCTAATTTCCAGAGCGTCAGGGTTCAAATCCCATTACAGACAGCATGGAATTTAAATAATTTTTTTTTCAACTTAATTATGAAAAAGCATCCGTTAAGTGCAAAGCGCTTCATTTTAATATTGGCGTATTTCAATTGAATATTTCTATACTAAATACTAAAATTTGTATACTTAAATTATTATGAGTTGGGTTGGTGCTCTTTCATATGCGAATTTTTTTTTAAATGTAGCACGTTTTGCATAAGCAATAGTTGATGATTAATATAAGTATGTACCTAAATACGTTAAAATGACATGCACAGAGTTTTACAAATATAGCAAAAGCCGGAAGTTTTGAAACAAGCTCACAGCAACGAAACAAATGACTGATATTTTAATGTTACCTTGTATTTATTTATTTTTTTTTTTCGTGAAACCTAGATTACTTATAAGTACCGTGCCGTACAAAATTATTGGCTCGGAGACACTTTCATCTGATCACAATTTCTAATCAGATCTTTTAGAAAAATGTTTAAAATGTAGCTTTTGAGCCAATTAGTAAAGTGCAAGTCTGAAGTTACCAGAAAATTTCGTTGATTGTTTGCAATTATTTATTTTTTGCTGACAGTGTCTTCCACATACAAAAAAATGTCGAACATAGTTTGTATGGAAGAAACTCTCAGTAAAAACAATACCAAATATATTGCCTCGTTCAAAGTCATGAGCAAAATCGTGAATACATGGTTTTCCGCAAAACAAGCGGATCTTAGTAATTTTGATAAAAATCTTAACGAACTCCGCACAGTTTTGAAAAGTACTGGAATTTCTCAAACTGTCAAAATCCATTTTATCCTTAAACATTTAAAGCAATCTATTTCATTCTTGAATAACGATGGTTTAGGATTATGGTCCGAGCAGGCCGGGAAGTCAGTTCATAGGGAATTCATTAAATTCTGGGATAGATTCAAAATAAATATGATTGATAAACCAACTTTTGTGAGTCGCCTGAAGAAAACTGTAATGACATTTTCATTCCAGCATATATAAAAACTTAACTAAATAATAAAATATTTAAATACTAAAATGTGTGACTATATTATATGGTAAGCCAACAAAAAAAATAAAAGGAAACAAAAAACAAATATAAAAAAATAAAGCAAAAAAAAAATTTAAAAAAATAAAACCAAAAAAAAGAACAAAGAGGTGCAAAGTAAGTTGCCTCTACGTGGTGCGCCTTGGAAACGATTGAAACCGGCTAAAAACTTACATAAACTTATATTTTCACATAATATATATACACACATTTACTCACACATACATTGTTGAATATTTAATGCACAAGGATGTTTTTCTCTTTCGCAAAAGTCGGTCCTATCATAACTATGTAAAATGTTGATATCTTTAAAACAGGAGCAGCTAGGATTTCAATTCAAAGGGATTCTTAACCTAAAAATATCAACAAATACAACCCTGCTTTCAGTTTTTGTCGACATTTTTATGCAACCTATTTTTGCTTCCTGCCCACCGTGTTGCGCCGGGTATTTAATGTTCGGCTCCGCCCGAACTTAGACTTTCTTACTTGTTTTATTTTATTTTATTTTATTTTATTTTATTTTATTTTATTTTATTTTATTTTATTTTATTTTATTTTATTTTATTTTATTTT
>NW_023458555.1:20337307-20338689 GCF_013731165.1 Rhagoletis pomonella | reverse complement strand
ATTTTTTTGTTTTTTTTTTTGTATCTCACTGTATTATATTTAATTAAATTGTATTTTATTTTAACATTTTTAATTTTGGCTCTTTTTTTTAAACCCTGCAGAAAGCACTTGGACTGGGCCTGAGAGTCGTGTTGGCGATTTGAAGCTCGTAAATAATTTATCTTCACCAGTTGTTCTTTGAGCGCCCATCTTATACTGCGACCCTAAGCTAGTCTTCTGAATTAAACAGGTGATGCTCCTTTTTTATTAAAACCCTGAAATTCCATTTTGATTATGCATTAAAAGGGCAAAATTTACGGTGGATTAGGTTAATCTGACGATTACTGACGTCGTGCTCTTGGCCACCAACCACGGCTATAAAGCATATCAAACTACATAAACTGTCCACAAATTCCACTGGTTAGTATTCTGCCATTTTCGGCATGCCTCTCCAATTTGCTTAGTCCCCTAAGTCCTCCCCTTTCTTTAAGGTAATAAAAATTACTGGTTTGGACCATGATAATGGAATCTATTACGAATTTCAGCCCCCGGAGAAAGCAAAGAAATAATGCAATTTAGCTTTCTTATAGTCTGCATTATTTCTTAGTTGTTTCGGTTTTCTTGCCGAAAGGCCTTGGTACAAGAATCCGTTATTGCAGATTCCGCTATTTCCGCCAGCGAAATGCTTATTTCGTCTAATGTTATTTCCATTTCATATATGTACTTCGCGCCACAAAGTTTGTCTATACGCCGCTTTCTCTCGGGTAGCTAGATTTTTGTTTTTTGTTGATTAAACCATATAGTTTAGTAAAATTCTAATTTCATTATCCAACATTCGCGTGTTTTGGTTTGTTGATTATTCTATATGCAGAAGAAAATAGGCTGTATTAAATATTTCCCCCTATACACAGGCAAAGGCAGGCCCGTTGTCATATCACATGGTTACACACCACGTTCTTTGATCTAGCCACTCTGCAAAGGGTGTTCCACCCAACTTTAAGTTCTCTCAAAAATCTGCGTAGAAATAGTTTCGCTTCCCCTCCTTTTTTCAGGACGGAATAAATACATAGATATGCCAAACGACCAGTGGCGAGGATCAACATGGTTGGGAGCCCTTTAGACAAAAGGTGATAAGGGACAACCGGCGTGGAGCCTTAACTCGATCCTTTTCTGAGAGAGGAAAAGATTAGGAGCTCTTAAGAGTCTTAGATGAAGTGCATTACGCTGGCAGGACGTCGCGCTGAAAGTGATTCCAGGCACACTGATAAAGGAGGATTATCGGCGAAACGTAGCAACTACGTGCCCTTGCGTACATACAGAAGGCCTACGATGTAAATTTTTTTTTTTAACTAATTATTATTTTTTTAGTTTAATTAAAAAAATAAATTGTTTTACAAAAAAAA
>NW_023458555.1:20320265-20337207 GCF_013731165.1 Rhagoletis pomonella | reverse complement strand
AATAAAACATTCAAACTACGTACACCTAAATGCATCTGCATATGCCCAGAAGTATTAAAAAATTTACAACAAAATTGCTAACTAGTTAGGTAACTTGTTTGACAACAATTTTTATGCATTCAAAAAAAGTGTGTACCAAACAAAACTTTTCGCTAAATTGGTAATTTCGAATGTGTAGGGAAATTTGTAAAATTCTAAAGAATATTAAAAAATTCCACAAATGCAAATGGAGCCAAAAAAAAGTTTAGTTTATTTACATACATATGTATGTCATATGTGTGTTCGTCGTTCATATCCTTGTAGGAAATAAGAAGCACTGATTTAGCAATAGTTGTATTCGGCCTATTCCTATGTTGAATTGCTATTTGCAATTTACCGTTTTTCAGCTAAAACGAAGTGGTTCCCTTTAATCACGTATATGTTACGAACCAATTGGACTATCTTAAATACGGCAAATGACAGCTAATGAAATTCACCATAAACCGTAAATACATCCCTCTTCCATAGGCCTAATAGTTTCTGAGAAATTCCACGTTATTTGTTTCTTTGATGAAAAAAAATATAAAAATCAAACTTCAACAGGGAAAAAATTAAAAAACATACAGTCTCTGTGTAATTTTTTTACCTGATTTAAAGCCTGATCTGTTTCAAAAAATCAAGTTCCTAATAAAATAAATCTCATACGCCATGTACACATGAGTAACTAATATTTTTTTTTTTTAAATAATATTTTTTTTTGTATCCTGCATACCTATGTATATGTATTTGATATAAAAAAAAAACCTTGCGCATCTTCCCTTCAAATCATAGTCCTTTATACGTATGCCGTGGTCGTCATCAAAAGCAGGGGTTCTCATCCAAGGCATGTTTGTATTTTTCATTGGGCGGTGTATTAACCTGACGGGAACCAAACCCATCGCTCGCGAAGTTTGACATCTTCTCATTTAAGCTCGCTGCCCAACAGGTGTTTGGTCGCTACCCAGAGGATATGTGGATATAAATATCCGGACGTAGTGAGCTGCGCTTTGAACCGTACACACAAGATTCACTTCTGCCCGCTCCCAGGTGAATGGCAGGCAAAAGGTTTTCCTACTTACGTGGACTTCTGCATTACGGAACCATCCTCTATGAATGGATTACGATCGTTAAAACACAAGCAATTATCGGGTAACAATAAGCTGATGTAGAGACACGAGTGGGTCCACTACTGCATTACATGGTAGTATTTTGTAAGCACACCATAACGGCATAAATGAACCACATGATCCTACGATATTTGCAGGGTATAAATAAGTGACTATATAAATATGTGTGTATGTAAATACATACATATTCAATTACGAATGCAGTTCGGTAAACTAATAAAAATTAAAAAAGATGTCCCCGCCTGTGGTGAAATTTCAATAAAATACGCTTATACAGGATCGCTTATACGGCATTGAGCAATGTTTTCCATGCACATTTTAGCAAAAAATATTTCTGTTATTGCAAAAAATATTTATCGTATAAAAATGTAGGTATATTAGTATATAAACAAAAATTCTATTTGCATATGTACGCATGTGCATAAATGTGCTCTTCTCTTTACCTATAAACATGTAACTATATATTTTTGTATGTATGTATATATGTATATATATATATGTTCGCACAGGTGTCATCGATCCCTATGTCCATGATGTTATACAGCTGCCACTCATTCCGGTGTCCGTCGCATAACTGTGCAGTGGCGATTTACATTTTATTTTTTTATTTTGGTTACAGCATTTGTCTTTTTTTTTTTTTGTGAGAGATTTATGTTACCAAACAAAATAGAAGAACATTTAAAATATTATTTACTAACGTCACTTTTGGTTGAACGCGTAGGCAAATTCAATGGTATTAAAGTAAAAAATGGGAGCAAAAATAATGAAATATTTTTAGGTTTCGTTGCTTTTTGTGCTTCGAAATTAACCATACTTTCTTCACGTAATATTAACATTTCTTCAGTTGTCAAATCGTTTATTCAGCGGAGAGTGGTTGAGATAACTAAAACTTTTTCAATCTAATCTACAGCCCGTGACAAAAGATAGCACACCAATGTTTTTACCAGTTTTTACTACTTTTCTCTTGCTTTTTTAAGGTTTTAAAATTTTTTATTTAAACTCAGCTCCTTAACAAAAACCATGTATGTCCAAATGTTGCACAAAATTTTTAAAATTTGTACAAACTTTTAATCCCAATCCCAAGTATTTTAACTAGAGTTTCTAAATTACTTTTTGGTATGTAGTTTTATAACTTATTAAAATCTTGTATAGTAAAGTGACAGTTGGAAATCGCTACATAATTGCGTTGGTTTTTGATAACTCTTTTCTGAAGATGTTATGCACTTTCTTCCATATAAAAAATTTATTTTTATGAAAAAGAGTAAGTGATACCGTCTGCAAATAAAATGATTACAACTAAACGCGATTTTTTAGCAACCTAAAATTTATTGCACTATAATTTAATGAGTAATAAAACTGCATATCAAAAATTATTCTAGAAATTAAAATTGAAATGCTTGGAATTGAGTTGAAAAGTTTGTGGAATTTTTGTAATTTTTGTACAAAGTCTGAAATTTGGATTTATATGATATTCATTAGATAAAGAGCTTTGCTTTTATATGACAATAATGAACATTACACAAACAAAAGATAAATAGTCAAACCTGTTCAAAATGTTGAGATGTTATCGCTTTGTCGCGGGCTGTGTGTGCCATACTTATACTGTAAACAAATAATTAGCTATTCTAGGCTGTAAACAAAGTAATTTGACTGCTTTTGTGATACTTTGTACGTTAATTGCCGTTTTCTAAAGTAGGTTTTAAAATGTATCTTCCCTTCGAACACATTTTTATTTTGTGATTTAAGGCCAAATCACACGATTGGTGCATTTGGAAAAATGTGTAAATTTTCGGAGCCACAGAATCAGGGCTTCGGAGCGGAGCAAAGGATTTTGGCGGGAGCGGAGCTGAAGCAAAGAGCTAAAAAAATTAATTTGCTCTTTAGCTCCTTAAAAAAAAACTAAATTTACTTTATGTTTATTTTTGATTTATGCCACTGAAAACAACCGTTTTAAATAAATTTTCATTCTATTTTTTCTTGAAAATACTGTTAATTAATTTTTATACCCGAGCGCACTTGTGCACAAGGGTATATTAATTTTGTTCACATAACGGTTGTTTGTAACAGCCAAAACGAATCGAGATAGATATAGACAAATGTATACATAAATGATCAGGATGAAAAAAGAAATCGATTAAGCCATGTCTGTCTGTCCGTCCGTCTGTCCGTCTGTCCGTGTACACGATAACTCGAGCAAAAATTGAGATATCTCAACGACATTTGGTATGTAGGTTTCCCTTAATCCAAGATAGGTTGGTATTGAAAATGGGTGAAATCGGACTTTAACCACGCCCACTTCCCATATAACGGTAATTTCCAGAAATACGAAAACTGCGATATTTTAGTAACTATTGAAGATAATTCACTCAAAATTGATATTTACAACAATTTTTAGACGAAAAATAAGAATATTATAAATTTTTGGAAAATGGGCGTTGCCACGCCCACTTATGGTTACATGTGTATATCTTGGTAACCGCTGCACCAATTTCATCCGAGCTTGGCACAGTTGTTGGCCTTCGCACAACATACCAAATGGCTGAAAATTTTCTAAAATCGCTCAATAACCACGCCTACTTCCCATATAACGGTAATTTTCAGAAATACGAAAACTGCGATATTTTAGTAACTACTGGAGATTATTCACTCAAAATTGATATTTGCAATGAGTTTTAGACGAAAAATAAGAATATTATACATTTTTGGAAAATGGGCGTAGCCACGCCCTCTTATGGTTACATGTGTATATCTTGGTAACCGCTGCACCAATTTCTTCCAAACTTGGCACAGTTGTTGGCCTTGGTACAGCATAAAAAACCGCCGAAACTTTTTAAAATCGGACTATAACCACGCCCACATCCCATATAACGGTAATTTAGAGAAATACAAAATCCTCGATAAATCAGTAAATATTAAAGCTAATTTATTCAAAATTAATGGTTGCAACAATTTTTTACCAAGAAATACGTTTATGGTAAAATTTTGGAAAATGGGCGGGGCACCGCCCACTTATGATCACATATAAGTATATCGGTAACCGTTCTACCAATTTGTTCCAAACTCGGTATGGTTATTGTACTTGCCACGTGTAAGCAAAACGTTGAAAATTATTGAAATCGGACTAAAATAACGGCCGATTCTCATATAACGGTAAATTTAAGAAATGCTTGAAACTTCAATATTTCGAAATTGAAGGACGCTAATTTACTCAAAATTGATACACCTCGGCTTACCATCTAGCGGAAGGTTTCGGAAGGGTGAAAAAACATATATTTAATACTTGCGCCGGGTATTTAATGTTCGGCTCCGCCCAAACTTAGACTTTCTTACTTGTTTGTTTTGATTTAGATCTATAAAAAAGCATTTGCCAAGTGAAGAATAAAAGCGTAGTGAACGAAAAATTTCAAAGTAAAAATTCCAAAAAAAACAGCCAAAAACGTATCTGTTTCAAACCAGTTCTCGGTTCTTGTCTGTACATACGCCCTTTCTGCCGCACACTTTAGTGGAGAAACGTATCGTCAAAGTATCCGAAAATGGAATCCCGTTACCATTTAAAGATCCGCATTTTCTCCACTTTTTTCATTTTTCGGATCTATTTTAAAATTTTTTGCTGACTGGGTTAAAATCTGCCATTTTATTTACAAAGTACATTGGTATCATATCACAAAAAATAAATAAATAAAAAAAATGAGTTCTCATTGTTTTTTGCGGCACATATTGGTTATGAGACAAAATAGATATGTAACGTAAGTTTCATTCTCCAGTGTGGTCCAGGCGCACTTAGTTTTATTTTTTTTATTTTAAGCGTGTTTATAAGTAACAATAAATATAAGAATTTGTATTACTATGTATTCTTAAAAATATTGCGTTTGGGTTCTGGGGTTAAATACTCATATCTAGACAATTTGCAAGTTTTTTTTTTTGTACTGTCGTATCTGTCAGATATATTAAGACTTCGTGTCTAGAGATAATAAGATCTACCTATCACCCGTACTACATATAATAGGAAAACTTAAAGGCGCCTGTCTAAAACCCTTGCTTATTTCCAGTTCAGGTACGTTTGAATTAATTACAAAAACTTGAAGCCAAAAACTGTTAAAACTCAGTCTATCCAACCAAATTAAACTCTTTCAACTTTGTATTGGTTTAGTTCTATTAATGATGGCATTTATTCTTCTTCTCCATTAAAATCAGCTAATAACTATTTGGCGTACATTTTGGCCGCCATTCCCATTACACTATTAACCAATGCAATTTAACTTTTTAACTGCAGCTTATTATTATTACAACAAATAAAAATATTTGCATAAATTAGAGCGTTTCTGACATTTCTTCGTCACTATGCAAAATATAAATATATGTACTATATTGAGCAACTCTGTGTCTGTGTTTTGCCGAATTGACTTCCATACCGACGACTTTGTGTCTTGACCAACTTTTCGCTAATTAATTCATGCAAATGGACAAATGAAATTTTTGTCAATGCCTTCAGCATACAAGAATGCTGCCTAATTATGCCGCTTGCAGCTGTATCTACGTATACAGTAGTTGGCGAACAGTATTGTGGGTGAGAAAGCCGCACAAATATATGTAGTATACCTATGTACATTAAGGTGTCACCTAAAATTTTGTTTGTAAAATTCGCTACGCATACCCTCTCAATTTTATCGTTTTGGCCTAAATAACATATTTATACATAGAGTTTTTTTTTGCTGTAGAATGACGATAACCCATGCCGAATTGAAGTTGAAGTTTTGTTTATGTATATCATCAGACTTCTAATATCACACAAAAAATTTGTCTGGCGTATAGCACACCTAAACTTGAAGATCAATCGCATTAAATCTATCCAGTGTTAGGGATATAGAGGGTGTCCTAGACCACCCGTCCAACCCCTCTAAAATTAAGGAAAATCTTTTTATTGTAAAACTCGCAAATATGACCTATCAAATCAAAGATACTTTATTTTTGGTGCTGTTACCGACTTTCGGTTTCGGACAGAAGTCCATTAAACTAACCGGAGGTCAATTTTTATTAAATTAGACTTACATGTTTTTACTAAAATTTAGGGTTATGAGGCTAAAAATACCGAACTTTTGATTTAAACTTTTTTCTCAGAAGTGCCTTTTTCAACTTCTAAATGACCTTCGAACTCCAACTATTCGATCGGAGGTAGTAACAATGACCAGAATTCCAGTTTTTTTAACTAGGCCATACATGGTTTTACCACAGATTCCGATACTGCAAACTAATATAATTACTTTTGTGGGAATTTTTTTTGGAATGTTGTTTCGTTTTAAATATAAAATTCCCGGCGTATCTAACCCATTTCCGGTCAAAACCGTCCTATCACGGCTGCAGGTTAAAATACGTCCTACCTCAGAAAATGGCTGAAAAGCTAACAATTTCAGAATTTGGTTGCAAAACGCTTTATCTAAGCTGCTGATATATTGAATTTATATTGAGAAAAAGCCTTTTCGAAGCAGCAGCTGAGATAGAGCGTTCTTCAACCATTTGCTGAGTTGGGGCGTTTTTGGATAGCGCAATCTTCCACTCAACCGCCAGGGGCTATTAAGATGCAGTGTATGAAGCTGCAGAGCTGTAAAAAAAGTCCATGAGATGTCTTCTCATGTCGCCTGGACACCACCTTCATAGCTAGCGGGCTCAATTCTACCCGTCCGTTATGATCTAATTTCGCGACACACAGTGGGACGTCCACATATAAGCTGCGGCCAAAAGTAGTAACCGTACTAAGAATTCGCTGAAATTTCGTGTATGCGCTGTGCGGTACTTAGGAATGCAGAAATGTGGAAAATGGTAAAATTCATTGCGCTACCACGCCCACAGCTCTCGTGGGCGGAAATAGTAAATGTTATCAGATTTTGATGAAACTCAGAGCATATACTGGTTTTAACGAGAAAAGCATAAATCTGAAAGATCGTCGAAATCGGTTTACATTATCGTCCAATAATTCTAGAAAAACAAAGCGCAAATTAAAAAAAAAAATATTTTTTTTTATGAAATTCGGCGTACCTTGCTCGTTTAACCCAGAATTTTCCAACTTGGAAGAAAGAAAAAAATTGCAATTGATTGCAAATATGCATTTAAGAAAAAATCGTTTTGGTATAGTTAGCCGATTATTTTGCTATGTATCTGCGTAATTACTTTTTCAGAATTCGCTAAACCGTTTTTACTACTTTTGTCCCCTGTAGTCCCATTGTGCGACATTTCCTTTGTAAATAAAGTTTTTTTTAAGTCTCATAGTGAAAAAATGAACAGGCACGTTACTTTTTGTGAAATTGAGTTTCGGTATTTCAAAGAAATTATTTTAGCATTATTATGTACAACGAGTTTATTTTTAGTGGAATCATATATGTAATACTCCTATATTGGCAGTAAGAGCTAGTACCGTCCGAAAACACTACAGTACAGATATATCAATAAACACGTACGAAAGAAAAGGAACACATACGTTTATAAATAAACATGTACACAACACATATACAAAAACGGCACTCAAGTACACAACACATTGACAAAAACAGTACTAGACTGTCTCGCTCTGATTTCGAAATGCTTACACATTGAGAAGTTAGCGTACTGCCAATATAGAAGTATTACATATATGAGTGGAGTGGCTGTTAAGATTGCACAGTAGATTTTGGTATACTTAGTTTGGCTCCTGTGTTTACCAGAATTTTTTAAAGTCTGCTTAGAAATTGTCCACATTTCATTCCGCGTACGTTAGACAAAATTATAGCATTTTTAATTGGTAACACTTCGGGTACTCAGAAAAAAACTCGCCCCTTATGTGCTGTGACACCCTAATGTATGTACATATAAGTATACACCACACAAACTCGACTTGTTCGAATTCTTAGAGACTCGTAAAATATTTGCACATTAATATTTATAAAACCAACTATAAAATCCAATACCTAAATATGTACATACACCACACGGACTCACTTCCTGCATCCCACTCCTCCAATTTGTGCTAACTTCTTTCGATTGGCGCTTTCGCGAATACACATCTTCTCTATGTTTTGCCTGTTGCTCGTTTTTGCCGTTATTGTTTCCTTTTACCCGCTCTTTGCTGTTTTTTGGAAGATACTGCTTTATTGTTGTTATTTTTGTTGACTACTTTTCATTTCAGCAAAATTAATTAAACACAAGACAAGTCGCGGAACAGCGCCAAAGTATTCTTGCAACTAGCTAAATACATACATAAGTCAGCTTCGTCAGCTGGTGGCTAACTCCTTTATTTGCTTTTTTGTTTGTTCGGGATTTTGCACCGCACTTTCCAAGCTTTCCAAGCAATATTTGCTAGTTTTTCTTGCTGCTAATTTTCTTTATTTTAATTATTTTATTTTAAACTTTCGTGCTACAAATTTAGTTAAACTTTAATGAATAACTTTGTTAACTCTATGTGAAGATGTACGCTTTCGTGCTTAGCGGCTAATGAGTCATAAGGAGAGCTGATGGGGTGAGCTTATGATGCGAGTGATGAGGATGGGTGTTGTGGTGGCAAAATACGAATAGTAGTCTTCTGGTGGTTAGCCAGATCTACTATTAGTCGATGAAATGTTTGACCCCGTTGCTGGTTTTCATCTAGTTTTATCAAAGTTGTATGCCGCTTACTTATATTCAGCTGTTTTGAGTGCCATCAGGAAAAGTATTAAGTATACGTGGAGCCTGAAAGATCTAGATCTATCTGGCGAGGTGGTAGCAAACAGCAGTCGGGAGATATTTCTGCAGTAAGGTATTTTTCGCTTGATGAATGAAGTACACAGAGCTTGCTGAGAATCTCTAAAGCAAATATATGGCTTCGCACTACCATACTAACGTTTGCTTACTCTCTTGGCCATATGGCTAGCAGAGTTGAAGCCCCGCATAACGATGTCTTGCAAAAACTTGATAAATGAAAAAAACCCCTTTTTATTTTCATTGAAAGTGCTCAGGAACACAATAAAATCTCTGAATAAAAGGAGATAGGCGAAAAGCGGAGGGTCAAACATCTTGGGATTTATCAAAACCTAGAACCGTAACGGTTATGATCTTTATAATAACAAACGAAAATTTACCCATTTAGAGTGGACTAGGTGTGCCAGTTACGCTCGAAATTCGCCCGTTTTTCTAGTTTTTAATAGCCTTGGAGATTTTTTCAAACTTAGAACCTTCACTGAGAAAAAATATAAATCATATTCTTTTTGTTTCAAGCTAAAACAGCATCTAATAGCATTCGAACCTAGACCCTCCTCAACGCACTCAGCTTCATGTAGATCAGTGTGTTTTCAAATATTCAAGTCCAAATCACGCTATTGGTATATTTGTACAGATTTGTTTTTGCTGGTTATGCTTAAGTGTGTTTAGAAGATTTTTTTTTCTGTTCTAAAATTTTGAATCGCTAACATGGAAAAAGAAAAAGTGACAATGCTAGAAGAAAACATGTTACTTTTTTCTTAGTGTCGTTTATAGTATAAGGCAAAAAATTACCTACCGGAAAATCTGCTGCTTTGGAACTAAAACGAGAAAGTTGGCAAGAGGGATTTTTGTAAGACTTTCGCCGGTGTAAACCAAATCTTTCCCAATGTCCTTAAATTGTTGTACAAAATACATGCGACTATCTTAGCCAGAATTGACCTATAAGGCTTATTCATGTGAAGTAAACGCTTGAGGACAACCACAAAACTATCTAGACTTTGAGGCCGGTAACGGTCTATGAAGGTAGCGCATGACAAAGGATAGCAGGCAATATATGAAACTCACAACTTCTTCTAGAGGATTCAATATAGTTATGAATGATTTCTGAATTTTAGTCGGTAGGTTCTGAAGGCTGACCTAGAAGAAGCACTGAAAATTCAACGAATAATCAATTTTTAACAAACAGTGCTACTTTGGACTTATTAGTCCTCTCTCTTTCTGCCTCTTCATCGAGAAATGAAAATTACATGCTACGAGTCACTCATTCTTCGCATCTTGATATATGGGAAGCGTGGAAGATGACATCATCGGAGAAGGTGGCCCTTAGGCTAAGGTTGGGATCTTTTGTTCTGCAGACTTCGTCGAAACAAACAATTAACTGTTTTATACTAAGAATATTTTTTTTTGATGCGAATTGTTTGGCAGAATACGCACGATGCTGTCAGATCAGTTTGAGAGACATATTCATTGGAAGATATATGGCCCTGCACGTATTTGTGATGAGAAATATTGAAGATGATGAAACGGTGAACTGTATAAGATTTACAACGATACCCTCATATTTACTTAGTTCCTTCAACGAATCCAAATACAGCGGCAGCACTGGCTATGCCATGTTGTACGAATGGTTTGAAATACTCCAGCTCTGAAAATATTCGTTTTAGTACCCGCTGGTGGAAGCAGAGGATGAAGAAGGTCTCCTTAAGATGGACGGTGTTTTTAACTGACGCCGGCTAGCGAGAAGAACTAACGGCTGGCATGCTATTTTAACTATGCCAAAATAGTGTAGCGTTATTATCCATGAGTTTGCCAAGGATGTAGTTTCACGCGATTTACATAATTCTAATTCATCATATTTTGTGCAACCAAAAACACAAAAAGAACTTCAAAAAATTTTTAATGTGGAAAAATAGAGTAGAATGAAAGAAAAACAGCAGCGAGTCAAAAAAAGCAAAACCGGTAAAAATTCTCACGCAGCACCTGCATAGCCAGCGGCTTGCAAGCCCACAACTTTTCTTACAATTAAAGGCGTTTGGTCAAAAGAAAAAGTTGAAGTAGCCAATTACAAATGTTAGCATTGCTCATTTCAGGGTATTTAGTTATTTTTGTGCATGCATTTTATCTTCTAATTTTTTAAAAGGGGCTTCGTTTAAGAGCACGCGAATTTCGTGAGAAAGAGTGAAAGACAAAAAAAAATTAAATAATACCAGCACAAAAAAAAATCAAAATCTCAAGTGTGGCGGACCAGAGTAGCCATTTCTAAAGCACTTTGGGTCGCTGAATTTGAATCTGAGGTTAGATAGTCCTAAAAAATCTATAAATTTCAAAATAGCTCGAACGGGTAGGGAATGCATGTGCGCTACTCTAGGCTGTCCTATGTACGTCGTACCTTGACTAGATCCCTATCATATAAGTGTCATCTTAGCTTATAATGGCCCTTCAAAAAACCTAAAACCATTCATACCCTCTCCTTGGGTAGGTTTATGATTAAACTGTATCTCATTAGGTTTTACCCGCCTCTTAGCTTGTAAGCTCTTACCCCGTGGTGTTTCCCCTCCAGTACTGCTAGAGTCAATCGCTACTTTTGAACCGCTACTCCACCGACTCCTAGGTAAGTAGCTACTCTATTAACCCGTCGTACTGCACACGGTAGTGCGGAGTCGAACCAGTCGTAAGCAGAAGGGCGAAAAACTACGACAGAGGGCACCCATAAACCACGCAAGTGACTACTTTAGTAACTTCCGGTAGTGCAGAGAGAGCCTATGGTGACTACCGCCTAGGACATTGCCTTGTAAAAGTAATCGATGGAATACACTGTAAGTAGTCGGTCGGTAATTGACGGTATTTATCAGGTAGCTACCGATTCATCAGTCCTGTAGTCGCTCCCCCGTACTATAGGGTCAAGAATGATAGAATACAAGATTGCGCCGATCAGAGAGGATTTTTGAGAATAACTTTTGTGTGACGTCACACTGGTGCAATTGCGAGAGAGAAATGCCAAAACGTGAGCAAGAATGGAAGAAGAAGAAAAAATGTTGCAAGGAAAACGTAAACAAGTTGCACAAGTGTGATGTCATGCAAACCACGATTCTGTCAAATTCGTTAAGAGAGGAATAGCGGTCCGAGATCGGCGCAACCTTTGTATTCTCTCAATCGTGCTATAGGGTCACCAGCTCACTTCCCCCAGCTTGGTATTTTCCCTTTATCATTCTATCCCAAGGGTTCTGAAAGTTTCAGTCTAGGATCATGTGCGCCAGCTCCAATATTCTCAGTGATCTTATAACCGTCTATGTGCCACTGTAGCTATGTGGTGGTAGCCTGGACGTTTCTCTCCATAATAGATGTACTCCACGTAGCTTTGTCGTATATAAAAACCTTAAAGCTTCTTTCGAAAACTATAACTCCAAGCAAATAACCTCCGGGAAGCAAAGCTAGTGGAAGCTGGGAGCCTAGTTTGTACTTGTTTCTAAATGATAGGACCGCTCTCTCGCGAAATTTAAGAATGTTCGCTTTTCCGCCGTTCAACTGTAAGATGCGGTGGTTCGAGCAGAAGAATTACGCCCAGCGAAGCCGTCATACATGGTTGCCAGAGTAGCCCTGGATACCCAAGCCACTGACGCGTTGGTTACTATTGGTCGCAACATCATGGTGTATATCCATCTCGGTTCCTTGGGGTGCATCGCTTGGATTTGATTGCAAGACACATCATCAGCGCACTAGTAGCTTTGGAGGTGGCTGCCTCAACATGAGTCCTCCACAGGTGTTTGGAGTCCAGGGTAAGACTTAAATAATACACTTATATAACGAAGTTGGTCCCGACCTCAAGTAAGGCTAAGTTCCTCATCCTCATGAAAGGGACAATGGCTGTCTTAGAGGGATTAATATAAAGTCCCACATCAGCACCGTGTCTGTGGTGAGCCAGAAAATTATCCTTATATTAGATAAATCCGTTGTGGTGTCATGGTTAACAGTGCGTGCTATCATTCCGCGGAGCCTGGGTTCAAGCCCTGCTCAACCCAACATCAAAAAATAAAAAACAAAAAAGTTGTTTAAAATACCGGTCGCCCCTCGGCAGGCAATGCCAAACCTCCGAGTGCAAGGGCATTTGGAAGTAAAAATGGGGAAAATCAGATATTTAGTAGTCACGCCTACCTTTTGTTTAACGGTATTTCTGAAAAAAAAGGGATTTTATAAGCATATATGAAAACCCAACATGGTAAAAATGATGACGACAAAGAGAAGTACGAATTTATTAAAATTTTGGAAAGTAGGAGTGGTACCTTAGTCTGGCATCATTTACTACCAGAATAACAAAAAGTGAACTGATAATATTTTAACGCCAATTTCACATTCACCTGTTGAAACACCCTTTAAAATCTTTGTTTTTCTCCCTCAGTTAGGTACAGTTTTTGGGTATTCCATTTTTGTTTTGTGTAAGGCAAGGCTAATTTATTATTCAAATAATGTTTCGTTCATGTTTGACTTGCTTGTCCGCCCGACGTGTTCTTCTGTTGTTCGACGATGTTCGCCTTATTAGTCACTTTCCACCTTCATCACTGCTGAAATAACAAAAGCTCAACCGCTCGACCTAATTTCCTCAATTTCTATTTATCTGCAGCTCGAAATTCAAATTTTTGTTGAATTGACTGCCCAAAGTTAAATTAGATTTGGTGTAATTGTACGCAACTTGGCTTTTGTCTTACTCCTGCCACTTTTATGTCTATGGATTCGCATCTGTCTGTCTTTCTGTGCTCATGGCTGTGTGATTATCGCTCCTTTTACGAGTATTTTGATTTCGCTTTTTCTTGTTATTCAATCAGTGGTTATTTTTCTTGCATTGATTCTTCTGTCTATTTTACTTGCTTAACCCAATTTGCGGGTTTGTTATCGCCAAACTCGGTTACTCAGCTAGTTGCGTTTGAAATCAAACGGAAATTTATTTAATGAAAGTGGATTTGCTTATTCAATTAATTAAGTAAATTGTTAAACAAATTTACAAAAAGTAGTGTGTAGTGGAATCATAAAAATAATTTTTGCTAACCATTTTTAATTTGCTAAGCGCTGAGCCACCACCTAAACATCAAAGTAGAAATGGATATAATTTTGTGTGATGATAAAATTAACTTGAGTTTGTACCGAGTGCATCTGCATAAAGTTAACAATTTAAGTTGCAGTGTATTGGTGTCAACTAATTTACATTACAAAAATATTTAAGAACACACATTTGCTCTGTAGGAAACAATCCACCCAGAATTGGATATTGAATGCGTTACTAGCGTCAATACCTTCGAAGAATATGCCTTTCTAGGTACTCCAAATGGCTCCAAGGAGGTTTTGATTCGGCAGCTACAAAAGGGCCTAGGTTCAATTTTAGCGAGGTGCCATTGAAAGCTTTATATAGATTTAGACAAGACCATGCTTTATAACCGCGCATTCGAGTCACGAAAATCAGATTGGGGAGGGATAACATCGAGCCCTGGAAATGAGCTGAAGCCTATTGCTGAACGTCCCCCAAATAAACCTTCAAAAAAGTCAAACCACGTCAGCTGAGTTTATTTTGAACTTGTAGAGAGCAAACTACGACGTGGCTTTACTCCGCGAATAGTGGAGTGGAGTCGGAATATATGTATAGGTTGATGTTTCACGTAAATCTGTAGCTAAGCTATAAACCTAGCCTGCCCAAAAAGAAACACTGGGGTAAGAAAAAGCCGCTTAAGTGGAATGAAGAAATCAGAAATTCACGCACGAACTACAGGAAAACCTTCAACCAGGCCACTGCAACTGGTAGTGAGAGACATTTAAATATCCACAAGCAAAACCCTACGGGAATGCAAGAAGATCCTAAGCAATTCGAAAAGAACCACACTTAAAAACTACTGTGATGGGGTTGAATCTATCTCAGAGCGAGTAAGACCCATCACCAGGATGCTTGAAAATACCTTATGGTTCCTAAACTACCGAGCAACGGATATTAGGACGGAGCAGCCATATGTAAATGGAAATCATTCATTCACTGGATATTTCTTTGCTAGAGAGTGGGTCTAGAGGGAAGTTCAAGCCTTATAAATCACCAGGTTCAGGTGGCATCAACAACGCAGCGTGCTTATATCAAAGCTACACTGAGGGGAAAAAAATATTAAAATCAAATGGAAACGTATTTGATATTATTATAAACGTCAGCGAAAGTACTGTATATTGGTAAATAAAATATATATACGTACTAATATGACCGCGTTCGTACTGAAAAAGCATCCGTGAAGTGAATAATCAAGACAAAAACTAAAAAAAAAAAATTGAATTTGCATGTTGCCTGCAGTGGAATTCGAACCCGACCATCTCTG
This sequence comes from Rhagoletis pomonella, assembly GCF_013731165.1. Taxonomy (NCBI): domain Eukaryota; kingdom Metazoa; phylum Arthropoda; class Insecta; order Diptera; family Tephritidae; genus Rhagoletis; species Rhagoletis pomonella. The sequence continues at coordinate 20,322,017 of NW_023458555.1, read as the reverse complement.
GATATCAATAACTTGTGGCAAGCATCTTTGCGCACTCAGCTATACCCAGACAGATAAATTTGCTTTCAAATGTTGAATATCCATCAACACCACAGCATGCGATTTGTACGGATAAACATGTATGTACTATGTATGTATGTGTGTGTTGTCACCGCTCTCAGAGCGGCGCTCTGCATGCTTGGGGTGCGTATGTACACTTACATATACATACTCAGATGTGAACAGTCAAATACGTGCGTAATAAATTTTGTATTAAAATATTAATTTTAAATACGAACATTTTTAAACGATAATCAAATATAAAGTATTCATTTTTACTATGCATTATTTCCCTCATTGTAGATCTACAGAAACGGCGCTACAATAAATAGTAGAAAGACCACTAGACCGTAAGAATTGTACGTTAGAAGCTTTCCTATAACTATTTCCGTGCATTTGTTGTTTGTAGGGTTAATTTTTTGCAACATTGGAAGCGTTCTACTAAAAATATTATTACTGTTTTTGAAAACAAATTAAAGTTGATGAGCATTTGGACTGTCCCGAATAGTTTAAGTAAATTTCAAAATCGAAAACGTTTCAAAAATAATTTTAGAATTTAATTTAAAAATAGACCATTTTATAAACTTCCAGTGACATGAAAATGGTGGTAGTTTACTGTACAAAAAAGTAAGTGCGCCTGGGCCACACTGGAGAAGAGAAACTTACGTTACATATCCATTTTGTCTCATAACCAATTTATGTATGTACATACATGTGCACAATATACATACATCTGCTTTTGCTTCAGGATATACTTTTCGTCTTTTCTCTATCCAGATCCCGACCTCTACCGCTATACCGATAACAAAATCGACAACAAACATTGGTTAGAAAATCGATTAAAATATCGATGACAAAATCGAAAAAATATCGATAAAAAACCGATAGCAAAATCGATAAAAATATCGATAACGAAATCTATAAAAATGTCCATAACAAAATCGGTAAATAGTCGATAACAAAATCGATCAATAGTCGATAACAAAAGGGATCAATAATCGATAACAAGATTGATAAATAATCGATAGCATTATCGACAAAAAATCAATTAAAATATCGATAACAAATTCGATAACAATATCGATAACAAATAGCAACATCGATAAAAAATATCGATAACAAAATCCATAAAAATATCGATTATAGAATCGATAACAAAATTGATAAAATTATCGATTATTATATTGATAAGTTCCGAAAATATATAATAGCAATTTCGACAACAAAATCGACAAAAATATAAGAAAGCCGGTAAAAATATCGATTATTATATCAATAATTCCCAAGAGTCGCGAAAATCTCTAGAATCCCAAATTAGTTCCCAGATTGAGTCTCTATGTATCTATCTATATCCTTTTCTCTATAATTACCTTTATTTTAATCTTTCTTTTTTTAATTTACTTTGACCTGCATTTTTGCCTTTATCTTTACGCATCGTTGTTTTTGTTTTTATTTTTACCTTTGCATTTATCCTTTTCTTTATCTATGTACGTAGTCACCTTTAATTTCATTCTTGTTTTGGTCTTTTGTTTATCGTTTAACCTTTTATTAGCAAGTTTTTGTTAAATTCATATCATGTGCATATATTCAAGAAGCACTTGTTTCAGCCCGAACCATTTCCGTTGCATCATTTCCGTTTGCAATTTCCGTTGCACCATTTCCGTTGAATTTGCCAATTTACTCCCAGCCAACCAACCGCCGCTAAAGAAGTTT
>NW_023458555.1:20309484-20320165 GCF_013731165.1 Rhagoletis pomonella | reverse complement strand
AATTTTTTCTTCATTTTTTCATTTTAGCGCCGCTAACTTGATTGAGCTCCTAAACTTGAAGATCAATCGCAGTAAATCTATCCAATGTTAGGGATATAGAGGGTGTCCTAGACCACCTGCCCAATCCCTCTAAAATTAAGGGAAATCTTTTTATTGAAAAACTCACAAATATAACCTACCGAATCAAAGATGTTCTATTTTTGATGCTGTTACCGACTTTCGGTATCGGACAGAAATCCGTTAAACTAACCGGAGGTCAATTTTTTTAAAATAAGCCTTACATGTTTTTACTAAAATTTAGGGTTATGAGGCTAAAAATACCGAACTTTTGATTTAAACTTTTTTCTCAGAAGTGCCTTTTTCAACTTCTAAATGACCTTCGAACTCCAACTATTCGATCGGAGGTAGTAACAATGACCAGAATTCCAGTTTTTTTTAACTAGGCCATACATGGTTTTACCACAGATTCCGATACTGCAAACTAATATAAATTACTTTTGTGGGAAATTTTTTTGGAATGTAGTTTCGTTTTAAATATACAATTCCGGTGTGTCTAACCGATTTCCGGTCAAAACTGTCCTATCACGGCTGCAGGTTAAAATACGTACTACCTCAGAAAATGGCTGAAAAGCTAAAAATTTCAGAATTCGGTTGCAAAACGCTCTATTTAAGCTGCTGATATATTGAATTTATATTGAGAAAAAGCCTTTTCGAAGCAGCAGCTGAGATAGAGCGTTCTTCAACCATTTGCTGAGTTAGGGCGTTTTCGGATAGGGCAATTTTCCACTCAACCACCAGGGGCTATTAAGATGCAGTGTATGAAGCTGCAGAGCTGTAAAAAAAAAAATCGATGAGATGTCTTCTCATGTCGCCTGAACACCACCTTCATAGCTAGGGGGCTCAATTCTACCCGTCCGTTACGATCTCATTTCGCGACACACAGTGGGACGTCCACATATAAGCTGCGGCCAAAAGTAGTAACCGTACTAAGAATTCGCTGAAATTTCGTGTATGCGCTGTTCGGAACTTATGAATGAATAAATGTGGAAAATGGTAAAATTCAACGCGCTACCATGCCCACAGCTCTAGTGGGCGGAAATAGTAAATGTTATCCGATTTTGATGAAACTCAGAGCATATACTGGTTTTAACGAGAAAAGCATAAATCTGAAAGATCGCCGAAATCGGTTTACATTATCGTCCAATAATTCTAGAAAAACAAGCGCAAGTTAAAAAAAAAATATTTTTTTTTATGAAATTCAGCGTACCTTGCTCGTTTAACCCAGAATTTTCCAACTTGGAAGAAAGAAAAAAATTGCAATTGATAGCAAATATGCATTTAAGAAAAAATCGTTTTGGTATAGTTAGCTGATTATTTTGCTATGTATCTGCGTAATTACTTTTTCAGAATTCGCTAAACCATTTTTACTACTTTTGTCCCCTGTAGTCCCATTGTGCGACATTTCCTTTGTAAATAAAGCTTTTTTAAGTCTCATAGTGAAAAAATGAAAAAGCACGTTACTTTTTGTGAAATTGAGTTTCGGTATTATAAAGAAATTATTTTAGCATTATTATGTACAACGAGTTTATTTTTAGTGGAATCATATATGTAATAGTCCTATATTGGCAGTAAGAGCTAGTACCGTCCGAAAACACTACAGTACAGATATATCAATAAAGACGTACGAAAGAAAAGGAACACATACGTTTATAAATAAACATGTACACAACACATATACAAAAACGGCACTCAAGTACACAACACATTGACAAAAACAGTACTAGACTGTCTCGCTCTGATTTCGAAATGCTTACACATTGAGAAGTTAGCTTACTGCCAATATAGAAGTATTACATATATGAGTGGAATGCCTGTTAAGATTGCACAGTAGATTTTGGTATACTTAGTTTGGCTCCTGTGTTTACCAGAATTTTTTAAAGTCTGCTTAGAAATTGTCCAAATTTCATTCCGTATACGTTAGACAAAATTATATCATTTTTACTTGGTAACACTTCGGGTACTCAGAAAAAACTCGCCCCTTATGTGCTGTGACACCCTAATGTATGTATGTACATATAAGTATACACCACACAAACTCGACTTGTTCGAATTCTTAGAGACTCGTAAAATATTTGCAAATTAATATTTATAAAGCCAACTATAAAATTCAATACCTAAATATGTACATACACCACACGAACTCACTTCCTGCATCCCACTCCTTCAATTTGTGCTAACTTCTTTCGATTGGCGCTTTCGCGAATATCTTCTCTATGTTTTGCCTGTTGCTCTTTTTGGCCGTTATTGTTTCCTTTTATCCTCTCTTTGCTGTTTTTTGGAAGATACTGCTTTATTGTTGTTATTTTTGTTGACTACTTTTCATTTCAGCAAAATTAATTAAACACAAGACAAGTCGCGGAACAGCGCCAAAGCATCCTTGCAGCTAGCTAAATACGTACATAAGTCAGCTTCGGCAGCTGGTGGCTAACTCCTTTATTTGCTTTTTTGTTTGTTCGGGATTTTGCACCGCACTTTCCAAGCTTTCCAAGCAATATTTGCTAGTTTTTCTTGCTGCTAATTTTCTATATTTTAATTATTTTATTTTAAGCTTTCGTGCCACAAATTTAGTTAAACTTTAATGAATAGCTTTGTTAACTCTATGTGAAGATGTACGCTTTCGGGCTTAACTGCTAATGAGTCATAAGGAGAGCTGATGGGTTTGAGCTTATGATGCGAGTGATGAGGATGGGTGTTGTGGTGGCAAAATACGAATAGTAGTCTTCTGGTGGTTAGCCACATCTACTATTTTCCGATGAAATGTTTGACTCCGTTGCTGGTTTTGATCTAGTTTTATCAAAGAGCCGAAAGTTGTATGCTTACAGTCAGCTGTTTTGAGTGCCACCAGGAAAAGTATTAAGGATACGTGGAGCCTGAAAGATCTAGATCTATCTAGCGAGGAGGTTGCAAACACCAGTGGGAATATATTTCTGCAGTAAGGTATTTTTCGCTTGATGACTGATGAACACAGAGCTTGCTGAGATTCTCTAAAGCAAACATATGGCTTCGCACTACCATACTAACGTTTGCTTACTCTCTTGGCCATATGGCTGGCAGAGTGAAAGCCCCGCATTATGATGTTTTGCAGAAACTTGATAAATGAAAAAAAACCCCTTTTTTATTTTCATTGAAAGTGCTCAGTGCTGAGAAAAATAGGTGGCGACATCACATCTGCTCTTAATGGCCCCCAAGTGAAGTCCTTTAAAGAGCAGCTGTCTAGCAAAACCTTACTTAATTTTACCTACAATTTCATCAAATGGTTAACTGAATAAAATGAGATAGGAGAAAAGCATAGGTGCTAAGAGGGTCAAACATCTTGGGATTTATCAAAACCTATAACGGTAACGGTTATGATCTTTATCATCAAAATTAAAATTTACCTATTTGGATTGAATTAGAAGTGCCAGTTACGGTCGAAATTCGCCCGTTTTTCTAGTTTTTAATAGCCTTCACTGAGAAAAAATATAAATCATAATCTTTTTGTTTCAAGCTAAAACAGTGTCTAACAGCATTCGAACCCAGACCCTCCTCAAAGCACTCAGCTTCATGTAAGTGTGTTCTCAAATATTCAAGGCCAAATCACGCTGTTATGCTTAAGTGTGTTTAGAAGATTTTTTTTCCTGTTCTAAAATTTTGAATCGCTAACATGGAAAAAGAAAGAATGACAATGTTAGAAGAAAACATGTTACTTTTTTCTTAGTTTAAAGTATAAGTCAAAAAATTACCTACCGGAAAATCTGCTGCTTTGGAACTAAAACAAGAAAGTTGGCACGAGGGATTTTTGTAAGACTTTCGTCAGTATAAACCAAATCTTTCCCAATGTCCTTAAATTGTTGTACAAAATACATGCAACTATCTTAGCTAGAATTGACCTATAAGTCTTATTCATGTGAAATAAACGCTTGAGGACAACCACAAAACTATCTTGTCTTTGAGGCAGGTAACGGTCTACGATGCGAATTGTTTGGCAGAATACGCACGATGCCGTCAGATCAATTTGAGAGACATATTCATTGGATGATATATGACCCTGCACGTATTTGTGATGAGAAATACCGAAGATGATGAAACGATGATCTGTATGACATTTACAACGATACCCTCATATTTACTTACTTCGTACAACGAATACAAATACAGTGGCAGCGCTGGCTATGCCATATTGTACAAATGGTTGCAAATACTCCAGCTCTGAAAATATTCAATTTAGTACCCGCTGTTGGAAGCAGAGGATGAACAAGGCCTCCTTGAGACGGACGGCTTTCATGCTATTTTAACTATGCCAAAATAGTGTAGCCTTATTATTGATAAGTTTGCCAAGGATGTAGTTTCACACGATTTAATTCTAATTCATCACATTTTGCGCAATCAAAAACACAAAAAAAACTTCAAAAAATTTTTAGTGTGGAAAAATAGAGTAGAATGAAAGAAAAACAGCAGCAAGTTAAAAAAAGCAAAACCGGTAAAAATTCTCACGCAGCACCTGCATAGCCAGCGGCTTGCAAGCCCACAACTTTTCTTACAATTAAAGGCGTTTGGTCAAAAGAAAAAGTTGATGTAGCCAATTACAAATGTTAGCATTGCTCGTTTCAGGGTATTTAGTTATTTTTGTGCATGCATTTTCTCTTCTAATTTTTTTAAAGGGGCTTCATTTAAGAGCACGCGAATTTCGTGAGAAAGAGTGAAAGACAAATCAAAATCTCAAGTGTGGCGGACCAGAGTAGCCATTTCTAAAGCACTTTGGGTCTCTGAATCCGAATCTGAGGTTAGATAGCCCTAAAAAATCTATAAATTTCAAAATAGCTCGAACGGGTAGGGAATTCATGTGCGCTACCCTTGGCTGTCCTATGTACGTCGCCCTTCTGGGTGTAATGGCGTCAAACTCCAGGGGGAGGTGGAATGATGTCTCTTTGGCGGAGTCACAAATATGACATATATACCTTGACTAGACCCCTATTATATGCAAGAGTCATCTCAGCCTACAATGGCCCTTCAAAACACCTGAAACCATTCATACCCTTTCCTTGGGTAGGTTTATGATTAAACAGTATCTCACTAGGTTTTACTCGCCTTTCAAGCTTTTAGCTTGTAAGCTCTTACCCTGCGGTGTTTCCCCTCTAGTACTGCTAGAGTCAATCGCTACTTTTGAACCGCTACTGCACCGACTCTTAGTTAAGTAGCTACTCTATTAACCCGTGGTAGTGCACATGGTAGTGCAGAGTGGAACCAGTCGTAAGCAGAATAGCTAAAAACTACGACAGAGGGCACCCATAAACCACGCAAGTGACTACTTTAGTAACTCCCGGTAGTGCAGAGAGAGCCTATGGTGACTACCGCCTAGGACATTGCCTTGTAAAAGTAATCGATGGAATACACTGTAAGTAGTCGGTCGGTAATTGACGATATTTATCACGTAGCTACCGATTCATCAGTCCTGTAGTCGCTCCCCCGTACTGTAGGGTCACCAGCTCAGTTCCCCCAGCTTGGTATTTTCCCTTTATCGTTCTATCCCAAGGGTTCTGAAAGTTTCAGTCTAGGATCATGTGCGCCTGCTCCAATATTCTCAGTGATCTTAAAACCGTCTATGTGCCACTGTAGCTATGTGGTAGCCTGGACGTTTCTCTCCATAATAGATGTACTCCACGTAGCTTTGTCGTATATAAAAACCTTAAAGCTTCTTTCGAAAACTATAACTCCAAGCAAATAATCTCCGGGAAGTAAAGCTAGTGGAAGCTGGGAGCCTAGTTTGTACTTGTTTCTAGATGATAGGACCGCTCTCTCGCGAAATTTAAGAATGTTCGCTTTTCCGCCGTTCAACTGTAAGATGCGGTGGTTCGAGCAGAATAATTACGCCCAGCGAAGCCGTCATACATGGTTGCCAGAGTAGCCCTGGATACCCAAGCCACTGACACGTAGGTTTCCTCAGGTTTCTTGGGGTGCATCGCTAGGATTTGATCGCAAAACACACCATCAGCGCACTAGTAGCTTTGGAGGTGGCCGCCTGAACATGAGTCCTCCACACGTGTTTGGAGTCCGGGATAAGACTTAGATAATTTACTTATATGACGACATTGGTCTCGACCTCAAGTAAGGCTAAGTTCCTCATCCTCATGAAAGGGACAATGGCTGTCTTAGAGGGATTAATATAAAGTCCCACATCAGCACCGTGTCTGTGGTGAGCCAGAAAATTATCCTCCCATTGGATAAGGCCGCTGTGGTGTCGTGGTTAACAGTGCATGCTATCATTCCGCGAAGCCTGAGTTCAAGCTCTGCTCAAAAAATAAAAAACAAAAAAGTTGTTTCAAATACCGGTCGCCCCTCGGCAGGCAATGCCAAACCTCCGCGTGCAATGGCCATTTGGAAGTAAAAATGGGGAAAATCAGATATTTAGTAGTCACGCCTACCTTTTGTGTAACGGTATTTCTGAAAACACGGGATTATAAAAGCATATATGAAAACCTTACCTTGGTAAAAATGACGACGCCAAAGAGAAGTACGAATTTATTAAATTTTTGGAAAGTAGACGTGGTACCTTAGTCTGACATTATTTACTACCAGAACAACAAAAAGTGAACTGATAATATTTTAACGCCAATTTCACACTCACAAATTGAAACACCCTTTAAAATCTTTGTTTTTCTCCCTCAGTTAGGTACAGTTTTTGGATATCCCATTTTTTTTTGTGTAAGGCAAGGCTAATTTATTATTCAAATAATGTTTCGTTCATGTTTGACTTGCTTGTCCGTCAGACGTGTTCTTCTGTTGTTCGACGATGTTCGCCTTATTAGTCACTTTCCACCTTCATCACTGCTGAAATAACAAAAAGCTCAACCGCTCGACCTAATTTCCTCAATTTCTATTTATCTGCAGCTCGAAATTCAAATTTTTGTTGATTTGACTGCCAAAAGTTAAATTAGATTTGGTGTAATTGTACGCAACTTGGCTTTTGTCTTACTCCTGCCACTTTTATGTCTCTGTATTTGTATCTGTCTGTCTTTCTGTGCGCATGGCTATGTGATTATCGCTCCTTTTACGAGTATTTTGATTTCGCTTTTTCTTGTTATTCTATCAGTGGTTATTTTTCTTGCATTGATTCTTCTGTCTATTTTACTTGCTTAACCCAATTTGCGGGTTTGTTATCGCCATAGTCGGTTACTCAGTTAGTTGCGTTTGAAATCAAACCGAAATTTATTTAATGAAAGTGGATTTGCTTATTCAATTAATTAAGTAAATTGTTAAGAAATTTACAAAAAGTAGTGTGTAGTGTAATCATAAAAATAATTTTTGCTAACCATTTTTAATTTGCTAAGCGCTGAGCCACCACCTAAACATCGAAGTAGAAATGGATATAATTTTGTGATGATAACATCAACTTAAATTTATACCGAGTGCATCTACATAAAGTTAACAATTGAAGTTGCAGAATATTGGTGTCAACAAATTTATGTATGTATGTACGTTATAGAAATATTTAAGAACACACAATTTGCTCTGAAGGAAACAGTCCACCCTGCATTGGGCATTGAAGGCGTTACTAGCGTCAATACGTTCGAAGAATATGCCTTTCTAGGTACTTCAGATGGATCCAGATTGATTCGATAGCTACAAACAAGCCTAGGTTCAATCTTAGCGAAGTGCCATTGAAAGCCTTAGATAGATTTAGGCAAGATCAGAATGGGGAGGTGCAAGTAAGGAAACAGTGCTCCCAGTGTACTGGAAACGCAAAATCAGTATGTGCCGACTAATGATGGAAAAGTTATGAATTTGCCCAAAGCCTAAAGGTAAGTGTGGCCAAAGCCATACTACGGGAGACATAGAAAATGATTTCGGACCGAACGAGATCTTGGAAGTCTCCTTAAGTCTATGGGACGTCGGGAAGAGTTAACTGCAGACAACATCGAACCCTGGAAATGAGCTGAAGCCTATCGCTGAACGTCCCCCAAATAAACCTTCAAAAAAGTAAAACCACCTCAGCTGGGTTTTTTTCAACTTGGAGAGAGCAAACTACGACGTGGATTTAATCCCTGAATGGATTCAGAGGCTCACTACAAAGGCCGCTTGAAGTTCAGCTAAGTAAGTATTTGCTTGACAAGCTAACTCGTGGCCCGATACAGCGAGGCACATACTCCACCAAACGAAGTCGGGGAGTGGATTGAAGAAATCAGATATTCACGCACGAACTACAGGAAAACCTTCAACCAGGCCACTGCATCTGGTAGTGAGATTCATTTAAATACCCACAAGTAAAACCCTACGGGAATGCAAAAAGCTCCTAATCAAGTCGAAAAGAACCACACTTAAAGACTACTGCAATGGGGTTGAATCTACCTCAGAGCGAGTCAGGCCTAGAGATCACCAGGATGCTTGCAAAGACCTGATGGCTCCTGGACGGAAACCGAGCAAAGGATGTTATGCCGGAGCAGCCATATGTAAATATAAATCCTTCACTCACTGGATATTTCTTTGCTAGAGAGTGGGTCTATAGGGAATTTCAAGCCTTATAAATCACCAGGTTCAGATAACATCAACATCAACAACGCAGCGTGCTTATATCAAAGCTATATCTACAGAAACGACGCTACATTAAATAGTAGAAAGACCACTAGACCGCAAGGATTGTGCGTTAGCAGCCTTCCAAGAAATCGAGCGGGCTTAACCTCATCATCATGCCTAACACGCTAACGGCAGCATTGGCGTGGCTGGGCATCAGCTCGCGCTCGTAAGCCAAATGCTGCTTTGTAGGGTAGTCCGGGTGGAGCTTGCGTAAGTTGCTTTGGCCAGATTCTTACTATATACTACTATATGCCATCAAAGGAAATGATCTTGAACTAGCAGTAAGCGGTAGATTTCCACAATAGTCACAGGTGAGGTATCGGTTCACTATTGAAAAAAAAATTTCACAGAGCACAGGTTTGAACCCAGCTACAAAAATAAGTTTTTAATGAAACAGAAGGCTTCAAATGTAAAGTTAGAATAGGAGCGAGAATGTACTGCATGGAGCTCGACCAGACCACTTCAGAACATTCAGATTGAAAGTTTGTAGTATGCGGAAAGCTACGGAGCTAGCCTAAGCAAAAACAGAAAGCAGCTCTATCGTTAAGTCTTATATATTCAAACTAAGTATGGCAATCAGCTTGGAACAACTTACTTCAAAAAAGATGCAAAGGAACTAGAATTAGGGAAGCGGCAATAAGGTGACCCCATATCTACGGGATAATTTGTCACAAGGATTAAGACGCAGTTCACTTAGTAAACTAAATACTGAAACCTATAAAAAAAATTCATACAATTAAATACACGATACGACGAAAATGCAGGCTATTGCAAGCTTAGTTTATAAACCTGTCTATGAGCGGCACACGCAGTAAAAATGGGAACTACTGTTAGCGACGAAATGCAAAGGGATAGAAACAAGGAGGACATTTGACCACATTCCATGCCTACGACTTGTCAGAAACACGTTTAAAATCTTTGACAGACCTACAATTTTATAAGCTTGGCAAGTGTCACTAATAAAGGTTCAATATATTTTTAGATTCGCCGAAAACGTTGACATTCAAAATACTATTTCCGTCCGACATCGCTGGGGAGCAATCGGTTGATGTATGATGCGCAGTAAGGCAGCCTAAACGAACCTTACCTCTTTTTATTTTTTTTTTAAACCTTTTCCCAGTGCTAAGACTATAATTTGAACAATTCAATGGCATATGTCACTCAATAAAATGTGTTGCCTTTAAGGCAATTGATGGGTTTTCCGAAGAGACTTTCGACAATAAATAAGCGACCTCTAAAAAGGTTATTAAAATGAGAAACAATATCCAAGTGCCACTTAGTTTAAGCCATATTATCGACTTATTACAAAGAACAATAAATTCAACTGGCTGTCCAAAATTTCGAAATATCAAAGTGACGGCAGAACCCAATGTTAAATGGATGTTGTTCGCAAAGTAAATCTAAGTAAATAACTACAACCACTCATGCAAAAAATTTCAATTTCCCCACCTATCGACACTAAATAAATCATCCCTATACCACTCATCGCAATGACAAGTCATACTGCGTATTTGCAAACATTTTAATTTCGTGTGAAATGAGGATTTAATGAAGTGACAGTGACAACGGCAAGACACTCAAATTAAGCAGCTGAGCACACACCATAGAGTATGTATGTATGTATGTACGTACTCCAGCACTTCTACCTACAATCTACTATAAGTATGTACTTAAGTGTGTATGTAGGTACGGCAGAAATTATTCAGAAAAACTGCGCTGTTTGACATGTTATTAACATAACAAAAACAAACAACAACTAAAATTGGCTTAAGGTATTAATTGGCAAGAACTCAGATTGAAGTTGGTCAATTAGTGGAAGGATAGCAGGTGTTGCTGTAAGGGGGCAGGGCTTTACTTTGGGCATGGCTCTTCACATTAATTAATTTATGGTAAATATCGCCAAGTGATTGGAAAAGTCTATTTTAATATGCATAATTATGAGAACGTTTGTACAGGGTGGGTCAAATAAGACCTACCAATGTTAAGCAGGTATAACTTCTTTATTTTTTTAATATTTTTGTTATTTTGGGGAGGGGAGGGGAGGGAAAGGAGAGGAGAGGAGAGGAGAGAC
>NW_023458555.1:20305087-20309384 GCF_013731165.1 Rhagoletis pomonella | reverse complement strand
GAGGAGAGGAGAGGAGAGGAGAGGAGAGGAGAGGAGAGGAGAGGAGAGGAGAGGAGAGGAGATGAAGTACAAATATTATTTTGAAATTAAATGTAGTGAAACGAAATATTTTGAAATTCAAAGATATTCAATCAAATCGAGTGGAATTAAATGAAATAGAGCATAATAAAAATACATTTAATTTGCCATTGAAATGAAACGGGACCAAATGAAATGGAATGGAATAAAGAGGAATTGACTGGATCTGAATGGATCAGAATATAACTCAATCAATTGAATTGATTGCAGTAGAGTGGGAAGAACTAAAACGGAATAAAATGGAAGGAAATGAGATCAAATTTAAATTCAATAAAGTGGAATCCAGTGAAGTTAAATAAAATGAAAAGAAATTCAGAAATCCAGACAGCAGTAATAAAATGGAACCAAGTGAATATAAATGAATTGGAATTGAACGAAACGGAATGAAATGGAATATAATGGAGTGAAACTTAGTCGAATGGTACGAAATGTAGCAGTTATATAATGAAAGTGATACATTAGCACAGAATTAGTTAAATGAAATGGAATTGAATGAAATGGCCAAGGATAAAATGAAACAGAACAGAAGAAAATACTTTTCTTATTCATACATGGTAAGAAAGAGTAAAAGTAAAAAATTAACATATCGTCGTTTAAAATAAAAAACCGCGTATGTGAAGTTGCATAAATTATTTTCTAGAGAGGAAACACACTCGTATTTCAAAATGGTGGTCTTTTTTATAAAGCAATCGCATTTCTGGCCAATATATTTCAGGACGAATGGGTAGGGATTGAGTCAAGGACTTTTGTGAGCGAATCCAATTTTTAGCAGCAAATGTCAGTTACGCGGGTTTGTACTTTAAACGACCATATTTTAAATTGCACCCCACTTTTATTCAATAACACTAAAAGCGGCGACAGAGCTTACAGACATATTGTCAACATGTCAACCGGTCACATGCGAAATCAAAATATTACGTGGTTGCAAACAAATTTGACTGTCAACAGGGGAAAGAAACCAACAACAAAAGCCTCAAAAGTTACGCAGACGTCATTCGTTGTAGCGAGAAGATGACAGCACAGCTGTTGCAAGTGCAAAATTTTCATTGCACGCAATGTCGACATATAGCGGATGCCACAGAAAATGTGAGAAATTTTCACTTTTCACTCTTGCAATTGCGATGTATTGCGCGGTGAAAGTTTTGCATGTCAAAATGCGCGTTAGACGTTGTAGTTTGGCGTGACAAAGCAACAGCGGAAATGCTACCATTAGCCTGTGTGTGTAGATACATACAAACATATATACTCATAAGCTAGTGAACGCAGTTGGGGAGGCATTTTCTGCCAAGACAAGGCATCACAAAACCATTTGCAACTCACGCAGATGCAGTGCGTAGCTTAAGTTGGTGGCACTTACACTCACATACAGATGTACATACATACTTAGATATATGTATTATATGAAATATGCAGGTATGGAAATTCACTCACAAAATGCTACTTTGATACTGCTTACCTTCTGTGTAAATACTTATACTGTATTTCGACATGTTGCATGGTGGGTATACATAAGCAACTCTTGCCACCCTCTAATTTAATTACGCACAGTCACTCAAAAATATATTACTTTTTACTCATTTACGTTACCTGTCATTATCACAGTGTTCGTGTTGTCATGGCAGTTATCATGCCACATTTGTAGATATTAATCAAAAGTGACTATGTTGTTAAAATTTTACTTGCAACAGCTTAGATTCCTTAATTTACATATGCACATACATATATTCATATTAGACTTCAGAACAAATTAATTAGAAATTAGTTCTAAAAAAAAACTTTAAACTCTGTTGTTTTAAGAAATCTAGGTTTCGAAAATATTTTTTTCAATGTTACCTACTTCCTCTTGCCTTCCATGTCCTTGTGTCCTATGAATAGTTTTAGTCGCAGCTAGCCTTCTTATAGTCTCCTAACAGAGCGCGACGGTAATCGAATCGGTTTTATATTACTACCCACCTCGACTTCATAGATACAGTACTTACTCTAGTAGCTTAAAGCACCAGCCCGGTGTAGTATACTGCAGCTCCTACTCGTACGTCCATTTTAAAACCGTCTTGTGTCCCTTTCAACTTGTCGCACTTACGCCAGCCGTCAACTTCTATTATAGCTTCTGAAGAAACCATACGATACTCAAACGCGTGATAACAAAATCTAAGCGTCCGGTTATGGTGTCTCTCTACTACACTCTAAAAAATTTTTGTTTCAATTTGCGTATATTAGGATAGGTAACCAGTTTCTTCTCTTAAGGAATGCAAATTTACAAACCCTCGTTAATTAAACTAAACACTGCTTGTTTACTTTTATTTATCACATGTGTGGCGTAGAACGAATTCCAATTTGTTTGTTGTTGAGTTCTAAACATTTATTGTTCACAATTTCACAGTTTAGACATGAAATGTTTAAAACTAACTGCAAAAAAATTTTGTTTAAATTTACACACATAAAGAGAGGGAACCAGTTTCCTTTCCTAATATGTGCAAAATTAAACATTGCCTGTTTACTTACACATATAAAATTTGTCACGTAGAGAAAAATTACACTCAAAGTGTTTAAAATTCACTAAATATGAGCACTTAATGTTTATTATTAGTAAAAATTATATTTTTACTTGAATTTTTTTTACAATTTTAAACATTTCATGTGTATATTTATGTGTATCTTTAAACATCTCATCTTTAAAATCAAAAGTGATTATATTTACACAGATTTTGGTTGAAAAATAAACACTTTTCAGTAGCAGTTTTACATACACTTTGTAGAGTGTACTGTGATCGTACGTTCCGATTCTAAGTGCTACTGCACTTTTCATATGGTTGAATATCCATTTAATATCCGAATATCAGGACTGCAAAATTAACGAATAGTGAAATAAGCGTATATTTAATGGACATTCGGATATTAACCGGATACCGAGATAAAACGCTTTTGAGTTCTTTCGGGCGTAAAGTGGAAGTTTTTTTTCAGTGGTGGCAAAAGCAAAGGCGAAAGGACACGTTCTTGTGAGCAGCCTCTTATAACTCTAATCTTCAAGTGAATGTTGCTTAAACGCGACGTAGTTTCATGCTCACGAAGCTTGACGTAGATCAAACCAACGGAATAATGTTTAATGTATATTTGGATCAATTACCTCGAGACACAGGCACTATAATCGAGGGCTCCCTTTGTATACAGAGCAATCTCACTAGTTTCGAAAACGTTTTATGGCCTTACTCAAACTATTGGCTTCCTTTTGACATAAGTAAATTGAGTGTGGTGTAAGCGAGTGTTAACCTTATCGAAGTGTGCGCTATATATTACCAACAGTAAATAACTCTAAATAGGCACATCAAATAATCAATGATATCATTAAAACTTCATTTTAGAAAAGCTTTAAAAATTACATTACGACCCGCAGATTTTAAATGCGAAAACGAGTCTACTACCCCCGGACTTTGACTCTGTAGACTAAGGAACCTAATCTGCTATAACTACTCACTCTGGGAAAATCTCTGTTCTTAGGTGACAGGACACATAGGCTGTGTTCAGAAATACATCAAGCCAAAGAATCAGTATCTTTTATTTTAACAATACAATTGATTATTCGCGCAACTAAGTTAGAATTCGGCATTTAACCGTTGTTTCGCCTATTGGCCATTTCCTTCCCTTATAGTTTTGATATAAAAGAGTCTGATGCTTCGGCTTGATGCATTCATGCGGTGTAATGTGGTTGCACCAAAAAAGGCTTGACGGTGAAGCAAGTAGTTCAGAGTTTCGTTACCGTTGTTAGCAAGGGTACCATCTTGTGTTATTAGGGGACTTTTATTATTAAAACAACTCCTTTGATAGAATTTCGTGCAGACGAGTGCCTCGTGTAGCTTTTCCATTAACGCACATTGCTACTTTCACGTCTCTTCCATGGAACATCTAATAAGTTTATTGTAGTCAGTGAGAGCAGTCCCGTATTCGTCCCACTGATGTGACTTTCTAGCCATCTTTTAAAGCTTTCTGACAAGCTTTTGCTTTGCTTCAGTTCCCAGTTTCGCTAGGAGACCTTACATTCGAGAATCGGAGACTTTGCTGTCATGGAAGTACGAGTAGATCCGCTATTGTTTTCCAAACACTTCGTAACCCCTTTTCTTTCGCTTATATGAAGATCAAAGGGATCATAATACTTTTTCACACATTTTTTTACACACCAAATAGAAAAAAACTCTTTTGACACAAATACTCATATGCAAGTGAC
>NW_023458555.1:20301353-20304987 GCF_013731165.1 Rhagoletis pomonella | reverse complement strand
TTTTTTTCTATTTGATGTGCGAAAAAGTATTATGATCCTTTTGCTCTTCATATAAGCGAAAGCAAAGGGGTTACGAAGTGTTTGGAAAACAACAGCGGATCTACTCGTACTTCCATGACAGCAAAGTCTCCGATTCTCGAATGTAAGGTCTCCTAGCGAAACTGGGAACTGATGCAAAGCAAAAGCTTTCTAGAAAGTTTCAAAACGTGGCTAAAAAGTCACATCAGTGGGACGAATACAGGACCGCTCTCACTGGCTACAATAAACTTATTAGATGCTCCAAGGAAGGGACGTGAAAGTAGCAATGTGCGTTAATGGAAAAGCTACACGAGGCCCTCGTCTGCACGAAATTCTATCAAAGGAACTCAAGATGGTAGCCTTGCTAACAACGGTAATGAAACTCTGAACTACTTGCTTCACCGTCAAGCCTTTTTTGGTGCAACCACATTACACCGCATGAATGCATCAAGCCGCAGCATCAGACTCTTTTATATCAAAACTATAAGGGAAGGAAATGGCCAATAGGCGAAACAACGGTTAAATGCCGAATTGTAACTTAGTTGCGCGAATAATCAATTTTATTTTTAAAATAAAATATACTGATTCTTTGGCTTGATACATTTGTGAACACAGCATATGTGTCCTGTCACCTAAGAACAGAGATTTTCCCAGAGTGAGTAGTTATAGCAGATTAGGTTCCTTAGTCTACAGAGTCAAAGTCCGGGGGTAGTAGACTCGTTTTCGCATTTAAAATCTGCGGGTCGTAATGTAATTTTTCAAGCTTTTCTAAAAAGAAGTTTTAATGATACCATTGATTATTTGATGTGCCTATTTAGTGTTATTTACTGCTGGTAATATATAGCGCACACTTTATGTCAAAAGGAAGCCAATAGTTTCAGACTTACTGAACCTGAGATTGCTCTGTGTACCGAGGGAGCCTTGGATTATAGTGCCTGTGGCTCGAAAAAATTTATCCAAATAGGCATTGACCATTATTCTGTTGCTTCAATCGACGCTTAGCTGGAGTCCTGATATTCGGATATTAAAGGGATATTCAACAATCTGGAAAGAGCCCCCCCCTATTGCTTTTAGTTATGTTTTCAGATAGCATAGTCGCCGTCCGGGTTCTCTTCAAAAGATATACATAACAAAATATGAGCAGGTGATTGATAAATACGATAAAAACTGTGCAGGGTAGCAGGGTAGAAAAATTGTATGGTCTCAGTTGGTCTTCTTCGAGGGCTTTTTGCCTCGGAGCACCTTAGAATCGGAATTTACGATCACAGTACACTCTTAAAAGTGTATGTAAAACTACTACTGAAAATTGTTTATTTTTCAACCAGAACCTGTGTAAATATAATCACAAGATATTCCAGATTTGATTTTAAACATGAGATGTTTAATAAAATACACATAAATATATACATGAAATGTTTAAACTTGCAAAAAAATTTAAAGTAAAAATATAATTAATAATAATAAATATTAAGTGCTCATATTTACTGAATTTTAAACACTTTGTGTGTAATTTTCCTCTACGTGACAAATTTTATATGTGTAAGTAAACAGACAATGTTTAATTTTGCACATATGAGGAAAGGAAACTGGCTACCTCTCTTTATGTGTGTAAATTTAAACAAAATTTGTTTACAGTTAATTTTAAACATTTTATGTGTAAACTGTGAAATTGTGAACAATAAATGTTTAGAACTCAACAACAAACAAATTGGAATTCGTTCTACGCCACACATGTAATAAATAAAAGTAAACAAGCAGTGTTTAGTTTAATTAACGAGGGTTTGTAAATTTGGATTCCTTAAGAGAGGAAATTGGTTACCGATCTTAATATGCTCAATTTTAAACAAAACATTTTTAGAGTGTAGTATAGCGACACCATAACCGGACGCTTAGATTTTGTTATCACGCGTTTGAGTATCGTATGGTCTCTCCAGACGCTATAATAGAGGTTGACGGCTGGCGTAAGTGCGACAAGTTGAAAGGGAACACAACGTGAATATACACAGGTAGTTCTAAAATGGGCGTACGAGTAGAAGCTGCAGCATACTACACTGGGCCGGTGGCTGGTGCTTTAAGCTACTAGAGTAAGTACTGTATCTATGAAGTCGAGGTGGGCAGTAATATAAATCCAATTCGATTACCGTCGCGGTCTGTTAGGAGACTATAAGAAGGCTAGCTGCGACTAAAACTATTCATAGGACACAAAGGCATGGAAGGCAAGAGAAAGTAGATAACATTGAATAAAATATTTTCAAAATCTAGATTTCTTAAAACATCAGAGTTTAAAGTTTTTTTTAGAACTAATTCGTAATTAATTTGTTCTGAAGTCTAATATGAACATGTGTATGTGCATATGTAAATTAAAGAATCTAAGCTGTTGCAAGTGAAATTTTAACAACATAGTCACTTTTGATTAATATCTACAAATGTGGCATGATAACTGCCATGACAACACGAACACTGTGATAATGACAGGTAATGTAAATGAGTAGAAATTCAAATATTTTTGAGTGACTGTGCGTAATTAAATTAGAGGGTGGCAAGGGTTGCATATGTATACCCACCATGCAACATGTCGAAATACAGTATAAGTATTTACACACAAGGCAAGTATCTATCTAAGTAGCATTTTGTTAATGAATTTTCATACCTGCATATTGCATATAATATATCTAAGTAGGTATGTACATCTGTGTGTGAGTGTAAGTGCCACCAACTTAAGCTACGCACTGCATCTGCATGAGTTGCAAATTGTTTTGTGATGCCTTGTCTTGGCAGAAAATGCCTCCCCAACTGCGTTCACTAGCTTATGAGTATATATGTTTGTATGTATCTACACACACAGGCTAATGGTAGCGTTTCCGCTGTTGCTTTGTCACGCCAAACTACAACGTCTAACGCGCATTTTGACATGCAAAACTTTCACCGCGCAATACATCGCAATTGCAAGAGTGAAATGTGAAAATTTCTCACATTTTCTGTGGCAGCCACTATATGTCGACATTGCGTGCAATGAAAATTTTGCACTTGCAACAGCTGTGCTGTCATCTTCTCGCTACAACGAATGACGTCTGCGTAACTTTTGAGGCTTTTGTTGTTGGTTTCTTACCCCTGTTGACAGTCAAATTTGTTTGCAACCACGTAATATTTAGATTTCGCATGTGACCGGTTGACATGTTGACAATATGTCTGTAAGCTCTGTCGTTGCTTTTAGTGTT
Source organism: Rhagoletis pomonella (assembly GCF_013731165.1). Taxonomy (NCBI): domain Eukaryota; kingdom Metazoa; phylum Arthropoda; class Insecta; order Diptera; family Tephritidae; genus Rhagoletis; species Rhagoletis pomonella. Next base: position 20,301,751 of record NW_023458555.1, on the reverse strand, counting down.
ATTGAATAAAAGTGGGGTGCAATTTAAAATATATCTATACATATGGTTGTTTGAAGTACAAAACCGCGTAATTGACATTTGCTGCCAAAAATTGGATTCGCTCACACAAGCCCTTGGCTCAATCCCTACCCACTCGTCCTTAAATATACTAGCCAGAAATGCGATTGCTTTAAAAAAATAGAACCATTTTGAAATATGAGTGTGTTTCCTCTCTAGAAAATAATTTATGCAACCTTACATACGCGGTTTTTTACATTAAACGACGATATGTTAATTTTTTATAATTTTCGGCGAGGAGGTATTGGGGTCAAATTGACGGATATTAGCTATGTAAATTTAGTCCCAGAGCTCATTCCTCTCCTCTCCTCTCCTCTCCTCTCCTCTCCTCTCCTCTCCTC
>NW_023458555.1:20281597-20301253 GCF_013731165.1 Rhagoletis pomonella | reverse complement strand
AAAAAAACTCTTTTGACACAAATACTCATATGCAAGTGACATCTTTGCACGGAGGTATGTATGAAAACTTTAATTTTCAAGTAAAATCGCATCAGCCCAGGTAAAAGCAGGAAAGTTGCATCACAGATGAATCCAAGAAGTTTTCTGAATACGAACATACATACACAATAGTAGAGGAAAGTTTGTAATATTCTGACAAAAATATATTATAAATAACATGGAAGTAATGAACAGCAAGAACGAGTAAAATATATAGACTTTGCTGTTGCGACAGCTGCTAGAAAATTGTAAGTTTATCTACAAACATACATACATATATATCTCTCCCTATGTAAAGTAAGCATAATAAGTGGGAAGTCTTTTAACGGAAGTGAGTGAAATTGATGGTATAAACAACGAGGACGAGGCGTACTCGAACGAAAGCTTTGCTTATAGCAACAACTTTGGCATTTTCAAACTTATGCCAGTATAAACAACTGTGGATGTGAGGTGATGGCACGACGCTAACTGTGTTAAATATTGAAGTTGTGTAGCAAACTAAACTTTTATATTAAAATTTTGACGATATGGCGCTATTGAATTGATTGATTTATGCAAAATAAAGCGTCGCAAAAGAGGTTGTGAAGTGCGCTTCTCTAAAATATGTTTTTGATTTACGTTGACATCGTGTTGTTGTTGTAACTCTTCTTCTCCTTTTCTTTCGGGGTACTTTTTAGCTGTTGTGTAAATGGGAACGAAAAATCAACCAGACTTTATGGAGTGCAAGGCAAATTTTCAATAAAATTGTTTAAAGATTTATTTTTCAAAAACGCTAAGTTTTTACTAAAAACAAGGTGAAGACATTATCATAAGGCTTTTTGAAGGTACCATTGTAATTTTCTCACAATTTAAAACATGTTTTGCGTATGACTTCGAAAATGCAGGAATGTAGCTGATTTTTTGTAACAGAAAATAATTGGTAGCCTTTTTTCGTTTTGGTGGTTTTGAGATTTTTTTTGCAATTGTTAGAGTATATGTATTTAGGCAGTTTTCTGTATACTTCTGAAAATTTTGGGTTTTTCTGCATTTTTTTGCGACTCCGACGATACCTTTTCGAGCTTAGCACAACTTTCCAAATTTTATTTTTTTTTGGTAGTATGTTTTATTATATGACTATATAGACACCCACGGTTCTCATTTCATAAAAAAATGTAAATCAAAATCTTAATAAGAACACAAGTTTTGTGAGGCAGCCAAAATCTTCCTAAGTAACACTGTGCAACAATTTCATCGTCATTGTCTGGGAGCGGAATGATTCCAACTCAGTATGAAACACCTAGACAGATCCATAGAATTCGATTTCTTAACATGTGACAATCCCTTTCAAACTAGCCCAAAACTATAAAAATAAAAATTAATTATTATTAGATATTTTTAGTAATACATGAACTGGGAATTTTTATAACCCAGCGCAGGACAGTCCTCTTTTTTCGTTCTTTGTCCTGGTAATTTAATAATTTCATACGGGACGTCAAATGTTCTGTATTTCTTTTAGTGTCCCGTATTCGATATTTTGGCATCTCTAGCAGCTCATAAAAATTACATGCCTATGAACCAGTTTTTATTTTTAAATCTGGATGCTTGTGATTCGAGTCGAGGAGCACATATCGATGGCTGAGTGGAAGATCGAACCATCTCGGCAGCCAGTTGGAAAACACCCTATCTCAGAAAACTCTTGAAGAACGCTCTACTTTAGAATTTTATTACAGGGAGCATATAGAACTTCCTGAGGCCTATTCCTGGATAGGTGGGCCTACGGCTCATTTAATGCTGGTCGAAAGCCCCGGCTTACATAACTGAAAGTTTTTTTCGCCATTGGTGGAATAAAGGCCGCCAGCCAGCAGCGCGCACTACACCACAGCGGAACCGAAGTCATTTGCCTTTTTGCTTTTTATATGTAACAGAGGAAAGAATATGATTTTAATATTTTTTTAATGTATTTTAAAAACTTTGAAGGTCTAAGAATCATAAAGTGTATTTTCCTTTTTACTGTTGTATGTTTGTTATTTAAATTCAAAGTTGGTATTAGTCGTTTCGACTAGCAAGCCCACAGACAAGGCCAAAAGAACGAGCACTTCCAGGGTTAAATTTCTGTAACGCAAGTATAAATTTGAGATCGGTTTTAAGCGACAAATTCTATGGTTGCAAGAAAAATTCTTTTCTACCTTTAAGCGCATTTGAAGAAATGTGGCATATCTATTAAAAAGTATTTTTTATTTGATTTCTTGTTTATATTTGTTTGCCTATAACTTTCTTGTTTGTGAACCAAATTGAATGATTCCTTTGCGTTGGGCTAAGGAGAGCCCCTCAGTGGTCCCATTGAAATCTTTTTGTATCAACGAGCTCAGCCTTTATATTAGTGTGTTATAGTTTTTTGCTGCTGTCGCTGCACGCCTTGTAGCTGATGGCTGGCTGAAAATATGCCTAATGGTCTGCGAGCGCACACACACATACACAAGAGAAAACAAACCCTGTAGGGAAAGCTACTAGTTATGAACTATGTCCGATGATCCGATGAGCGATGTCCTACAAAATGTCAATTGGCTGGCTATTCCTCATCATGTACTAGTAGAAATACTAGTAGCATTCAACCTGTTGATGGGATAGTCTGTCAATTCATTACCCTCGAGAAACATAAGTATACCATTTTTCTCGCGGCGCTGGAGCAGTCGCAATTGCAAAGCTCTGGCGCGCCATTCGAGAGATGCGAGTTCACAACTCGGACAGAGGATTTATTTTTTATTTTTGTTATGAATTTTTTGTTTAAGTTCTTAAAAAGAATTATGTATATTTTTTTAATTTGATTAAATGTGTTAGGCACAAGGATTTTTTTTCAAATGTATGTTTTCTCAAATGCAATTAGATTTTCAAACTTGAAATTTATATTTAAGTTGAAAAATCTTAACCACTTCAGAACCAAAACCGGTAGGCTTCACGCAACACCACAGCTGACAGCAACTAAGTGCGTTTTATTCGTGACTTTGAAAACTCAAAAGCTGATCGCGTATGTTTTTAAAAATTGTCTAATGGGTATGCTATCGCTTTAGCTCATACTAGTTAACGAACTGGTATTTTTACTGACTGGTTTGGGTTTTCACAGCAGCGAATATCCGCTTTAATGGTATATATGTATGTGTTTGTGTATGCTTGCAGTTATTAATGACTTGTAAAAATTGGATGAAAACTTTTTTTGGCATTTGCCACTCCTTTTGAACGCACTATATACATATGTACATATGTATATATGTATGAAATTATTCGCAGCACCATTCCATAAAAATCGATTATTTATTTACTCAGTCGCACAAATGAAAGCTGGGCAGTTGTGTGAAAAGTACGGCACTTTAAATACTCAATATGTTGAAGTCTCTTAAAAGTTTACCTATACTCTGGCTGCTTTAAAATATGCCGTTATTTTAGGAAAAATTTCTGGAATTAAAAACATCAAATCATTCACTTTGCAAAACTTAAAACAAAAACCGTTTGTGTACTACGATGCTGGTTTGCAGCAAAATCCAAGCAAAAATAAACAAGCCACTTTTGAAATTTGTTTTTTTTTTTTTGCTCAGAGCTGTCTCCTACTTCATTTGTTTGCTCGATGCACCAAACAAAAGGGAAACTCAAAATCTCTTTTAATCCTCTAAGACGAAAAAGCTCAGTCCAATGCGTTTGAGCTTGGCGGCATTTTTTCTTGGTAAGCCAAAGCATCTTTGCAAACTAAGATTTATATATTACCTTGAGCTTCTTTGCTTTATTTTCCTCTGCCTTAAAGCCTATTATATTGGAGTGTTTTTCTGTATAGTGTAAGTTTTTTTTTTGCCGGCCAATAACATTAAAAAGCCTTTGTGGTTTTTTAATATTTTTAATCCATCTTGAAAGGTAAAGCTTTGACATTGAGTTAGATGACAGACGAAACAAAGAAAAATATGGAAATATGTGGTCATTTACGAATTCTTAAGGTTTTTATGGTGAAGTAATTAGGTGTAAAATGTAAAATTTATTTACAGCTTTTTACTTATCAAATGAAGTCGATTTCGGTAGCAGTAACATTATATCGAATAATAAATAGAGGATACCTACAGACATATACATATGTATATCTATAGACAGCTTATTATGCACAAAGACAGTCAAATATACTTCATATAAGAGTAAGGCCATGCCAGAGTTAAGTAAAATGTAAATGGGTGCTAGGTAGGCTCGCTAACTTTTAAAGCACCTAAGGGAGAAGAAAATAATTTTTAAGGGGAACTTTGTATGAGGACGATAAAAGGCCACTCCGCAAAAAAGAAACACATTTTGACAACTTTAAAAAATTAATTTATTATAAGAAAATCATCAGAACGAAATTCTACGATTGGCCCGAAAATATTTCAAGGAATCAAGGAAGTCAAGAAATCTCATATTATTTTTAATAACATTTAAATTTATTATTGGATCCCTTCATATTAAATTAGTAGAGCATCGATTTTTTTCACACCGCACTTCTTGATCAAAAAAGTACTTCGGCCAAAACTCAGAAATGTTAATTTATTTGTCACATAATTTTAGCAATTCTTACATGTTTAGCTTATCTAAAATATCTTTTAAGTTCACCGCATTTACAACTTTTTCAACTTCATCCAATATATATATGTACATATGGGCGATTCCGCCGTCACGGATGGGACATTTGTACGTACAAAATTTTTTTCTTTTAAATTTAAGTATGAAGTACTAAACAATTCTACATTTTGATAAAGCTACACCTAATTGAATATTATATGAGTAATTACAAAATACGAAAAAAATGCCAGCTTACTTTTATATGGAAAAACTCTGAGTCACTTTTGCTGTCACGGATGGTACAAAAAATAGAACCTGCTTTTTGAAGCAGATATATTTTACGGAAAGTCTGCGAATTTATTAAACTGTTCTGTGTGAACTTTATGTTTTATAATAAAGCAAAGAACCACGAATGCAAACAAATTAAAGACAACAAGAATAATAATTGCTTTATTATAAAAAAAAATATCCGAAATTCATCTGTCACGGGTGGGACAACGTTTGTCACGGGTGGGACACGTACGAATTTTTACATATAAAGGAGCATTTGCTGAGGTCCATATTAAATATTAGTTATTAAAAACTATAAGAAGCTAAGTAGGGGTTCAATTCACTAACGATTTATCTTAGGATAAGTGCCTTTCATATGAAAGCAAATGCCTAGCACCGTCAGGCAAAAAAATTGAAACTTACTGCGCTATAAAATTGTATACCTAGAACTTTTCTAAAATTAAAAAAAAAGTTCAAAATTTTGGATGTAATTGTTACAAGTTTGTTGAATTTTTTAAATTTTTGTGCGAAGTTTGAAATGTGTATTTGTGGGATTCTTTTTATGTAATGTGTAAGACTTTTATAAAAAAAAAAACTATAAACATTAAATAAATAAAATAAAAAACCAAAACTGGTAAAAATGTCACTTAATTTAATCAGCTGACCACAAGGGTATATAGGTAATGCGCGAGTCCGCGCTTTCCCTCCTCCTCCCCTGCGTCCACCTCAACAAACAAATAAAGCTTATCAGCTCTGTAAACCCGACCTCTGAGAACTGTCCCACCCGTAGCTGTCAAGGGTGGGAGGACATGCTTCACTGTTGAATTATTCTTATCTAACTATGTGGCAACGAAAATGCAATTGTGGTAAACATTTGCAATGAATTTCTATCATTATGTAACAAACACGAAACACAACATACCAATACTGCTTAACAATAACTCATAATATAGATAAAGCACTCAAATAATTTAATACTCAACACAATTTTATTAAAAGCAGATAAGTTCTACGATATATTTTTCTCACCAAACACTTAAATTATGAATCGAAAATTATTTGACAGTACTTTCAACACAACCTAATTTAAACTCACTCAAAAAAATTACTTAGAACTTGATTTTAAAACGTAAAAACGGTATTTGGTAAACCGGTATTTATGACCCGATTTCGTTCATATTTAGAAAGCTTGCTTTAAAAATATTTGTTTTTACTATTAACTTATGTTTCACTTTAACTTCAGTTACCCTACGTTCTGGCATTACAAAGGAGCAATGCTTTGGTCTAAGTGTGCCTTTATTTGGTGAAACAACTTTGAACTTACCCAAACAATTACCAACTGTAATGCAATCGTTCATGAACGTGCATGCTCCCACTTCTCGATAAAACCATTTTGCTTGGAATAGCCTTCTTTAGATTTTTTGTTTTGGAAAATTGGGCACAGTTTCTTTTTTATATAAACCCAATTTAGCTATCAACTTTGCATCTGGCAAGTCTCAAGCGAACTCTCCTTTAAGGCCAATATACAATTTTAGTTGGCATGGAAGCACAAGAAAATGTTTGTTTAAAAATTCTATTTTAACCAAGTAGTGCGGTCAAACAAACATTTAAATTTACAATAAAGTGTTATAGGTCTTATGTGAACTTTTTAAATCGAAATAAAGCAAGTTAAACAATTTTAGCAAAAACTGAAAAGCGAAATGGCCGAGAGCTGAAGATTAAATGCATTTTATATGCATGTATGCTCACAGTAATTGTAGAATGTTGGCAGCAGCGGCAGCACAAAGTGCTAAATTCAAATGGAGTGACGTGACAAATCGCCGGTCATTTGTATTAACCAAGCCAAAAGTACCAGAAATAACAGCTGAAAATAAAAATCTGACAGCAAACACATTGTTGTAAAATGCGAAAATCAAATTTTTAAGAGAAATAGTAAAAGCAACTAAGTGTTTTAATGGGAAAAAGAAAAAACATGTAAATATATTGCTAACGAAATTCGAAACATAAAATGCGTGCCGCACACAATGTGTGTAATGTGTGATTCTACAAATAATTCGGCAATATCTAGAGATATGATTGGACTGAGGACCATGCGAACAGATCACAGCGGCGCACAGTGGAAGAGGCCCTTATAAAATATGTATAGCAAAAATGAATAGTTGTGCTTCGATTTTGCTGTAACTTGTTATCTGTAGCATTTTTGAAGTGGAACTTCTTTAGTGGCGGTTGGTTGCTTGGGAGTAAATTGGCAAATTCTACGGAAATTGCACACGGAAATGGTGCAACGGAAATGGTTGGGGCTGAAACAAGTGCTTCTTGAGTGTATGCACAAGTTATTGACTTGCTAATAAAACTTGCTAATTCCGTATCGATCTATGGATCTTGATATCGAAATTTTTATTGAATTTGTCATCGATTTTGTTATCGATTATTTATCGAAGTTCACTTGAGGAGGAATATTAAGTCGAGAAAAAATTGGGGTTAAGCAACCTAATTGACCTGCCAAACATATGAAGTCTTCATTTACATACTTTCAGTTAATCTTTATTTCGGTATTTATGCTCCTTTGTAATCTGTTCAAATTTTTAAGTCACTTTTTCATTTCCCTTAATTTCAAAACGTCAGTTACAGTAACTATTTGCATTTGCAAATTTATTTAACTAAGTTTGCATTGCTCTCGCCTATGTAACGAAGTACTCAAACGTTGCAGGCAGCAACACAAGCTACTCGGCATAAATAGTTAATGTTGCAACAAAGCATTTAAATAAAATGAAGTAGTCGTAGCAACACTGCAGCAATGATTTGTGGCATAACTGAGAACAGAAACGAGAGAAAATGGAAAATTTGTAAGTGTAAGTATATTATTTCACAACCCAAGCCAAGCAGAAAACATTTGGGGCAATCTTCAATTTTCCTTCGAAGTTCCGTCGAGCTGATGGTAAATCGAGTGCTGAAAGTTTGTCGGAAAGTATCGGAGAACCTTTAGTAAGACCTGGGGTCTGAAATCCAGACACCCTCTTGGGAAGCTCGGTGAAAACTTTCTATACCGACGGCTCAAAGATTGAAAGCGGTACTGGAACAGGCTGACATCTGGATGTAACTTGCATCGGAAGTCTTTGCAATACTGAAAGTAGCAGATTGGATAATTAACGAAAAGTGGCGCGGACATAAAATAAAATTCTCCAGTGACAGCTAAGCTGCTGCAAACCGCTGACACCTTTTCAAAGTTAGTCCAGGAATGTAAGTTGAGGCTGAACTCTGCTACAAGATGGAATGAGTTTGAACTTGTATGAGTGTTAGTACACTACGATGTTCGATGCAACGAAATGGCTGATAAATTTGCGAACTGTGGTTCTCTGGTGCGTCCAATCGGACCGGAGTCAATTTTAGAGCCACGCATAGCGGGAATGATAAGGTACATCAAGGATCTTATATTAATTAAAAAATCATGTGAGCCGTTGGTGTTCTATTGACACCTGCAAAACAACCAAGTGTTTCCTGAAAACACCTGACAAGGTGGTAGCAAAATTTCTTATCAGACATAGAAGGTGGAGATACATCTCTCGCTATTGGTGGGAATGCTAACTGGTCATTTCGTGATAGGTAAGCATGGCGTAAGGCTGAACATCATCGATAACCCTTACTGCACCTGCCACATAGACGATGTTGAGTTGGAATGAGGTGATGCCCAGCCTAAAGTTTAAGCATCTTCCGTCGCACTTTTCACACTCCCGATGAGCTTTCGGTAATGGACATCAGTCGATTGAAGGGCTTCGTTGCGAACACAGAGCGTTTCTCTTGCAAGAAGCCACAGGCGCCGTTATTCTCCCTTACTCTCCCCTCCCTACTCACCTACCGGCCTCCCTGCATCCTTTTTCCTCTCCGCGTCCTTTTCTCTCTCCCCTATTAAGGGCATCATAACGGACCGCTTATTCGTGTCTAAGTGGGAGGCAGCCTGCTAACCTAACCTAGGTCTCACAAATTATGATCTCCTTTAATCTATACAAAAATGCGCGTTATATCCAAAGGGTGAATCGGATTATCATACATGGTGTAGTCTTCGAATCTTCCACAAGGTTTGAATCAGATCCAGCGGCGAGTTACATTTCCAACCCGTTCTGGTGTAAAGTTATTACAATAAGTCTCTTCATGAGAAATCCCCACACAAAAGGGAACAGTTCGTTCCAAATGAAGAGATTCAGAATGGCGCTAGTCGCATTTTTTCTGGGGTATTTACCAACATACTATATGTATATGTACATATATCTATTGTATGGTGGCACTAAATAACTTTTTGGCTTGCAACTTTTCCCCAAGCCGAGCGTGGTGTAGCTCTTAGAAAGTGGCTACAAGAAAACGAGTCAATGCGAATGAGTTCCGTTTTGGCGCTTTCCTCTTCACCAGTTTGTAACGTTATTGCAGGCACTCTATTTACCATACACAAGCATGCATACTTGTACGCGTACGCAGATCTACTACGTTCTTTCGTTTTTAATGAGCGAATTAAGGCAAACTTCATATATATATACAAACATATTGTTGCTGCAACTAAACTCATTCTACATTTGTGAGTGTGTGTTGCCACAACCAACAAACAACGCTTTGTAAATAAATATTGCTGCCTTGTAATTGCATACGGCTACAAAAATAGCAGAAAAGAAAATCATGAAAAATTGTTTGCAACAAAAAATAAAATTATTGCACTTGCCACATTTTGGCAGCCATCAGCGGCAACAGCGTTTGTTGTAAATTCACAATTTCGCAACATATGCGGCGCAATGCCAGTTGCAAGCACTGAAAAATTAGTGGCAACAAGCATATTTTTTCGCCCCGAAAAAACACAGCAGCGGCTGCTGATATTTAGTTTTCTCGTTAGGCAACAATAAAAACTACTACTATACATAATATTTTAAAAACGTTAATAAAGAACGAAAACTTCTCGTATACGAATTTACAGAAATTCATAAAAACGCGCCGTGATGGCCTTCCCCTAATTTTTTGTGGCTGGGATGGGTAATGAAAAAACTATTGCTATTTGTTTGTACTATAGTATTTGTGGCTAACAAAAAATTGTTGAAATGCATTTAGTGGAAATTTTTCTTATCTGTTTTTTTTGTTTTTTTGTTTTTCTTTTCTTGTTTTTCACTTTCCATTTACCTCGCTTTATTGTCAAAACGAAAATTTTATCAGTTTTAATCACCGTAATGCTTGTTAACGGCTGAGAGGTTGTGAATGTTAAAATAAATATAAAAAATACCATAAAAAAATAGCCATAAATGCACAAACATTTGCGTGTGTATTTATCGAATGCTGAAACATATTTGCAAAATTGCGCGCTCTCATATATTTTCAACAATCTGTTAAACTTTTTATCGATACTTTATATGTACGTCCGATTTTGTGACATAAATTGTTGCGCAAATTGTTATTCGCTGATTTTTAAACATAAAAAGTCACATTTGCTCATGGTACGTTCAATTGCACTTTAGTTTCAATGAAAAGTTATCTTTTCATGTTTTTTCATCGATTAATGTGAGCTATAATCCAGAAGAGTGACAACATTTTTAAATCGTCATTGAGCTGAAGTCAGCTAGAAAAGACAGTTTTCAATACGTTTTCAGCTGCCCACTGCAACAGACAAGGGTGATACGGCTCCGATACCAATTATAAATTGTTTAATGTGAGTTCTGGTATGAAAATAATTACACCCAAATTTATTAAAAATAAAGAAGAATTTAACTACTTCATAAATCGAAAATTTCTATGATGAACTGAGCTTGTAAAGCTCTTTAAATCTATTTTATTTTTTTTTATGAATAAGGCCATTAGTCCTTACGAGGCACACTACTTTGATTGGGCAAAAATTTAATCATTTAAATTAGGCAAACAGGTGCTTACCAATTGTCATATCGAAAAAAGTTAGTGCGCCTGGGCCGCTCTGGAGAAGTGAAATTTACGTTACATATCTATATTGTTTCATATCCAATATAGGTACATACATACATATGTATGTACATGCATACATACATCCGCTTTTGCTTAAGGTTATATTTTTGGTCTTTTTTACCTTTTTTACCTTTTCTTTCTTTTATTAGCTCGGGATGTAACTATGTAATATTGATGCGCCTAAAAGATGCAGCGATTTCTACTCTCAAGTTACATACCTGATGACAGTACGAATGGCAATTATAATAGGGAGGTTTTAGTTTTTATACCCGAGCGCACTTGTGCACAAGGGTATTATAACTTTGTTCACATAACGGTTGTTTGTAACAGGCAAAACGAATCGAGATAGATATAGACAAATGTATACATAAATGATCAGAATGAAAAGAGAAATCGATTAAGCGGTGACTGTCTGTCCGTCCGTCCGTCCGTCCGTCCGTCCGTCTGTCCGTCCGTCTGTGCACACGATAACTCGAGTAAAAATTAAGATATCTTAACGAAACTTGGTACGTGTACTTCTTTCGGGCGTAGGACGGATGGTATTGAAAATGGGCAAAATCGGACAATAACCACGCCTACCTCCCATATAACGGTAATTTTCAGAAATACAAAAACTGCGATATTTTAGTAACTGTTGAAGACAATTCACTCAAAATTGATATTTATAATAAATTTTAGACGAAAAATAAGAATATTAACATTTTTTTGAAAATGGGCGTAGCCACGCCCACTTATGGTTACATGTGTATATCTTGGTAACCGCTGCATCAATTTATTCCAAACTTGGCACAGTTGTTGGCCCTGGTACAGCATACCAAATGGCCGAAAATTTTTAAAATCGGACAATAACCACGCCCACATCCCATATAACGGTAATTTCGAGAAATACGAAATCCTCGATAAATCAGTAAATAGTAAAGCTAATTTATTCAAAATGATGGTTGCAACAATTCTTTGAAAGGAAATACGTTTATGATAAAATTTTCGAAAATGGTCGTGGCACCGCCCACTTATGATCACGTATATGTATCTCGCTAACCGTTCTAGCAATTTGTACCAAACTCGGTGTGGTTATTGTGCTTGCCAAATATAAGCAAAACGTTGAAAATTATTGAAATCGGACTAAAATAACGGCCGCTTTTCATATAACGGTAAATTTCAGAAATGCTTGAAACTTCAATATTTCGAAATTTAAGGACGCTAATTTACTCAAAATTGATACACCCCGGCTTACCATGTAGCGGTAGCTTTCGGAAAGGTGGAAAACATATATTTAATACTTGCGCCGTGTATTTAATGTTCGGCTCCGCCCGAACTTAGACTTTCTTACTTGTTTTATCTATAATTTAATTCTATCTAATTACATTTATGTTATTCTGTTTTTCTTTATCCTCACTTTCATTTTCATACTCTATCGATAACAAAAACGATAGTAACAACCAACAAAATAATAACAAAACCGATAAAAATGTTGATAGCAAAATCGATGGCAAATTCGATAAAAACTTTGATAGCAAAGTCGATAATAATTTTTGTAAGAAAATCGATTAGAAAATCTATAAAAATATCGATAACAAAATCGAGAACAAGATCCCTAAATAATCCAACACCAAATCGTTTATAAAATCGATAAAAATATCGATTAGAAACTCGATAAATAGCTCAATAAAAATATCGGTAATAAAACCGATAAATAATCGATAAAAAAATCGATAACAAGTTCTATAAATAATCGATAACAAAAGCGATAAATAATCGATAAAAAAACGATAAAAAAATCGATTACCTTTGTCTTTATCCTTTTCTTTATCTATGTACGTGCTCAACTTTACTTCCATTCTTGTATTGGTCTATTTCTAAGTGTTATTCTTTAACCTTTTATTAGCAAGTTTTTGTTAAATTAATACAATGTGCATACACTCAAGAAGCACTTTTTTAAGCCCTAACCATTTCCGTTGCACCATTTCCGTGTGCAATTTCCGTTGCACCATTTCCGGTAAATTTGCCAATTTACTCCCAGCCAACCAACCGCCGCTAAAGAAGTTTCACTTCAAAAAACTTAAACTTCACTTCCGTGAACTAAAATCTTATGAACTAGGCACAGTAGTGGATCCAAGAGTGGTTGGGTGTTAAGCCCCCTCCCCCCTCAAATCGAAGAATAATAGTTCAGTAATATGGGTTTGAAGAAGGGTTCTTTAGAAAAAAGTATACGCAATTAAGTATTAAAACTTGTAATTTTCAAATACAATAAATTTTTCGCTTATTTATAAACCTGTTATAATTTTAAATACACTCAATTTTTATTTTTTACACAAACATACATATCGCTAGCTTAGAGTGAAAAGTTGCTAAGTCCACTTTTTATGAAAACTCATATTTTGATATAGGAGGCTAGAGAAATTGAATACGCATCGTTTCGAAAATTATAAAGGTACTTGTTTTATTTTTTCCTCTTCATAAGCAATAAAAGGAAAATCTGCTATGTCCAAAAGAAGCACCACAAATCCGATAAGGACAAAATAATACGACATCTTTTAATAAATATCGAATCCTTCTGATTCTTATGGAGTTTTGCTTTGCTTTAAACGCGCAAAATATTTGATTCAAAGCCTTGCGAAATAGTTAAAGAAAATGGCTATAGGAAGATTTTTTCCTCTCCTGTAAATTTTTTAAAATGGGACTTAGCAACTTTTCTTTCTAAGCTAGCGATATGTAAATCAATGAAACGAAGATTTTTCACATTTTCTTTGGTTTTTTCAAAAATTCCTCTTTTAACAGCAAAATTTTTTGCAAAAAATATTAATCAAATGACTTACTTTCGTGAGAAAATATGCTGCTCGAAATAAGAATACCAAAGTATGCGTGCAAAAGCTCGCGGTTAAAACCAAATTAAAGAAAAATTAATATGGGGGATCATTATTAGAATTTTTGTGTGTCTGAGAGATTTCAGAAGGCTTACTGCCGAAAATATTTGTGAGGAAGTTTGCCACCTCATTGAAAGTTTAAATATGATTTAATTGATAAGATAACATAAATATTGCAATATGTGTATCACGCTGAAGAACTTTAGTATAGTTTACTGTGAAAAATTATTTTGAGTAGGGTTGCCACCTGTTTGAAAATTTGTATTCAATTATTAAATTGATCAAAGAAATGAAACATTACAATACGGGTATCAAACTAAACAGGTTTAAGAAAATTTAATGTCGAAAGAATTTTTTAGCGGGGTGCCACCAGTTTGAAAAATTTTATAAAAAATTTCGTATATTTCATAAATCGAAAATTTCCTTGAAAAACTCACTTCAAATCCATTTTATTTTTTATGAATGAAGCCATAAAAGTTTTGGGAGGGGGTAACAACACAAAAATACTTTCCATACTTGGTGAAGCACGCCAGGTATTTGCTAGTTGCAGAATAATCAGACATAAAATGAACCCTTTGGGTAGAGTTCTACCCAAGCTCATACGAGGGTTAATTACTTCAAATATTCAATGCAATTTAGAATAACAATATGGGACCCAAATGGAAGATGAATTCTTAAGAATTAAAAAAGTAAAGTTGTTTGGTGAACAAGAACGAATAGGTTCTGAAAATTCTATTTTAATAATTTTTTTTTTTTAAATTAAAAGGACGAAAGGTCATGCTCATATTAGTACTTTGCATATAATTGTTTAAAAAATAAATATTGCGAATTTTCAAGGATATAATTTTAAAAGTTCATTTTCAATACCTTTTTGTCCTTATGCAACAAAATTTTTTTATTTTTATTTTAACAGAATTTTTTTCTTTCATTGGTACTCATATTGTTATTCCACATTGCATTGAAATTTTAAAATAATTTTTTCTTTAATATTCTGTCATCAGAGAGAAAAGATAAAAAGCGCAGTTTTACTGTTTTTGGTACCTAGTTTCGCGATTATACATATATTATTTTTTTTGTGTGAAAATTGACTACCGCATACCCAAAATAACTTAGACGGTTACAACACCCAGTAAGAAAAAGCTCGCGATTTTAGTAATTTCCTTTAACCATTTTCAAAAATCTTTTACTACCATTTGACATGCACACCAACTACTCGGGGGTGTGTTGAACTAAATAAAATGTCCACAAATAAAACATTCCTAAGTAGAGGGGCAACGGAAGGGCTACTGTGACAATATTAATGAGAAACTAAATGAATCCATTTCCGCACTATTGCACTCAATCAACTCTGTCAGAGATGAAAGAAGCGTACATATGTACGTACATACATACATATGTAGTTAAAATACTTGTGGACAAATATTTACATATGCAGAAGCATGCAAACCCATACTGATATACTCGTGCAATATACTATATTTATGTAAAAATGTTTACTTTAATATTGATCCACATTTTCCTAAGTTGTCCTCAGGCAATAGTAAGTATACAATCGTGCGAAAAACGAAAAAAATACAATAATATACACTTGAAAAGCTTCAAGATTAAAATCGCAAGGACGTCTTATAAATCTGGAATTAGAGCAAGAAAAGTAAAAAAGGAGGAATGCGAAATCATTGAAAATATGAATATGAATCAAAATATGAAGGCGATAAAGGAAAACACGTGCAAGTTAGAGAAAGCCTAAGGACGATTTCATTAATTTAACTCACACAATGCCAATGACGTCTGCTTGGTAGGCATAACTAAATATGTAATTATATATGTATGGTATATGCAGTGGCGGATTTACCGTAAAGGCAACAAAGGCAGGTGCCTAGGGCGGCAAAATTTGAGTTGAAAAATTTTGTTTTTCAAGTTAGCTGCACCGAAAGTAGAATTTGTGTTTGTACAATTTAAGACATAAATTTGAGATTCAATTACGCAATCAAAAAATGGGACAACACTGTTAGGTATTTTTGATATTATTTAAATGATAATATTCAAAAATACTAATGTAGTATTTTTGAGATTATAACTTATCAAGTGAAAAGAGTTTATTGATGATGGCTTTCTTTAAAAGTTGACCACCTTTTCATCTTAATGTCATCAATATTACAATTTACAGCTCATCGTTCAAAAACTGCAACTTTTACCTCCAAATATGTTTCTTATCGAAAAAAGGGCGGCAAATTCTGAATTGCCCAGGGGTGACAAATATTCAAATCCGCCATTGGGTCTATGTATGTACATATATGTATAGTATTTTTATGTCAGCGACACTACCAAAGCTAGCAAACTGCTGAAGTCAATGCGGCTGTCAACACTAATATTTCCCATAATGACATTGTCACATGCACAAGTAATCAAACAAGCAAAACAATATACCAAACAGAGTTCGTGAGTATCATAATAATAATAATAACAACAGAACTTCTAATGGACTTTTCGCAGTGTCATATTATAATGAAGCAAAGTAGGCAGTATACATAAATAAATAGGAATGTGGTGACGAAAAAATTATACCATTACTGACAAGGATATTACGTTTTGCCGAATGTTTATAAAATAGACGGTCTT
The DNA here is from genome assembly GCF_013731165.1 of Rhagoletis pomonella. Classification (NCBI taxonomy): domain Eukaryota; kingdom Metazoa; phylum Arthropoda; class Insecta; order Diptera; family Tephritidae; genus Rhagoletis; species Rhagoletis pomonella. The sequence continues at coordinate 20,284,970 of NW_023458555.1, read as the reverse complement.
AAGAAAACTTCAGAAAAAAGCCCAAAAAAGATCTCTCAGCGCGCATACCTACGTACCTCTAATATTTTCCAAACTAGAAGAAGTTGGTTTCAAAAACCTATAGCAACTATTAGCTATTGCCGCGGCCTTTTACTCAGACCGGTATCTTAATTGAGCCAGTCTATATATTTTCCTTTCCCGGAAATTCTGTGTTACATATTATGCCTCAGAGACGGGTCAATGATTGTGAAAAATTTGAACTAAATAAGCCATTCAGTATGAGGAACAACTTATTTTCGGAGTTAGTCTATATATCTAAGTATAATTTTTGTTTCATATTAATACAAAATGGCTATATTTCTTAAAATAAACGGAATAAGTTAATCTATATATGTACTTATTTCTAAAAGGTACTTTTGTGTTACCAACGATATCTCCTTTACTAACTTATCGAATTTAATAAATGATATCTCATTTTGAAGGAAAGCAGCTTTCGTACATGCGAAAAATAGCCACGTGGTTCAAATTTAGTTATTTACATATTAAAAAAATGGGGTTTTAAATGCTGATAGCACTGTATCCGGTCAATAAAGCGCCATATCTTCCATAACACTTCATAAAATGGAATGATTGAAACACAATTTTAAAGGAAAGCTTCACTGCTTGAGGTAAAAATAAAAACTTTTTGACAGGCATGCCAGCCGCTTAAAATTATTGGGACTTAAATATATACCGACTAAAATATTACAAAGCAGTCAGGGAATGATTGCTTAGTGCCTTCATTTATTAAATTAAATGCACTCTTAACCAGAAGTAATAATTTTTTAGAGGGTTGTAGATTGTCCGATTTAAATAGACTTATGTTCCGATTTGGCTTATATTCGAAACACGGTTTGGTATCGTAAAGGAAAATATTGCCGTGAAAAAAATAACTCGTTTAACTCGTAACTTTTTGAAAGTGAATTTCCAAATGGGTGGCGGCCCTCTTCAATATTATTTTCAGAATAAAGCTTTTCTAAACCTCTTTCGTTTGACATCAATAATAAAGTATCTGATTTAATTTGTTACTTTAATAATTTATTTAAATATTTTCAGTAGGTGGCAACCATCGTTAAAACATTTTTGAACTTCATGTAATAATATAATAGATTGGCGCTTACACATATGTTAGTGTTTGGCCGAGCTTCTCCTCCGATTTGTGGCGTGCGCCTTGATGTTGTCACACAAAGCGGAGGGACCTACAGTTTTACGCCGACTCCGAACGGCGATTGTATTTTTATGAGAAGCTGTTTTTCATGGCCGAAATACACTCGGAGGTTTGTCATTGCCTGCCGAGGGACGACCTCTGTTAAGAAAAAACCTTTTCTTTTCTATATTTTTGCGATGTTGCTTTGACCAGGGTTTGAACCCAGGCATTGTGGAGTGGAAGCGCGCACTGCGTAGCTTTCTTAAACTTCTCTCTTTTTTTGATATCTGTCAAGGATGGAGAATAAAATCTTTAAATTGTACTTAGGTTAGGTTAGGTTGAAGTGGCTGCCAGTGACCCCACTAGCACACATAGGCCCTTAGTTGTGGGCCCGTTGTGATACCACGCGGATCCTTAGATTTAGGATTTCGCGAAACCGAGAAGATGCCATATGCCTACTTCGGCTATGTAAATTGCACTTAATTTGACGGAAAAATTGCACCTAAAAGCTGACGAATGTACCTACGAAGTTAGTATGTAAATATCTTTTTCACATTTCACATTTCACATCACGTCAAGTCTGTTTAACAGTGAGAAAATACTAATTTTCAATGCCTGATTTTTCTCTAGTACATTATGCTCTGTTCAAACTGTAAGTAATTTTCGAGGCCAAATAAAGTTTTATACAAGGCGAATCGTTATGTTGCCTCAACCCTTGTCTATCTGCTTCAGCAACTTTTCACCCCTCGCTGATAGCTCTTTTCACTATGCTTCGCCTATACCCTCTATGTTTTTTTTGGATGAGAAGAGGAGGAGGGTAGAGTTTACCTCAGCACTTTCAGACGTGGGAAAATACCGTATGATTTCGGTCTGAAACCTTCACATAGAAAAATATCTTAAACGGTCTCAAACTAGTCTGCTCAGACCATTTGAAAACACTAATATGTCGAGGCTAATTAGATTCATTAGAAAAAACTGTTTTTAATTTTTCTACATTTGATGCAATTACATTTGAACCTTTCGTGGCTTAACTCAGCCTTAAGAAAGAAGAAAAACAAATTGGTCCTAGCAACAAACAAAGGGAACACGTCACTGTTGGCAGCATTATTTCGAAGCTGTAAAGGACTTTGTTTACTAAGGAGTCACCATACTGTGAGTCGGGGATCGAACGAAGCATATTTCTTGTCCACAGGTGCTTAAATAGGATTAGCAGGACCTTCTAAACGAACAGAAATCCGCCATAACAAATCTCTGATCATTCTTAACTGATCATATGGAAAAGACGGTGCTTTATTTAGATGAGATATGTGCTATATAGACGCGCCTAAACATGTACCGAATGTACTTTCAAGTTATAAAAGGGCTGAAAAAAGTTAAATTTTGCCTACTTTTACATCACTGATATTTAATTTAACTTGTTATTTATAGCGATTTTGAATCTCAAACCGGGTGGCCACCCTCTTACGATATATTTTCGAGAGAAATCTTTGTCAAACATCTGTCGTTTATATTAAAATATTTGACTTAGCTTTTTTAAATTTATTTCAACCGTCTGAACATGTAACGCTATTTAAAAATATTTTCTAAGTAAATCGTTTTTAAATCTCTTTTCTTTATTACCTTTGGAGATCAAGAAAGTATCAAGCGAATTTTTGAGACCTTCATCTGAAGTTAAACGTATTCCCATAAGAGCGTACTGCATCGACCGAAGTAAATGACAGTCAGATGGAGCCAGGTTTTGGCTATAAGGCGGGAAGATACCATCGATATAAGTTTTTACTCGTTCTACACTGGTGCGACATGTGGCCGAGCATTTTTATGGCGGAAGATCAATGTCTCATGTCTGGTTACCCACTTCGGTCGTTTTTCCGCAATCGCTCGCTTCAATCGCACCATTTGTTGTCTATAGAGAGTCCCGTTAATCGTCTGACCACTTTTCAGAAGCTCATGATACAGGATTCCCTTCTCGTCCCAAAAAAATGCAATGGAAATTTGTCTTTGGTCCGGATCAACAACAGCTTTATTCGAATATTTCACACTTCACTTTCACTGACTGCTGTGAAGGCTATAGAAGTTATATGTAACTAAAAGTAAAATAAATTATTCCGTGACCTGTCAAAAAAACAAGCAAAATAGGCAAACAAGTCAAAAGTCCAATTTCTTGTTAAGACATGTCTGTCAGAAGTCAAATAAAAAAAAAAACAGGAA
>NW_023458555.1:20277267-20281497 GCF_013731165.1 Rhagoletis pomonella | reverse complement strand
CTTTTTGCACCTGAAAATTAGGCAAATAGTAAAATCGGCTAAAAACGACTAACTTTTTTTACAAACCGGCTAACAAATCGGCTGCCGGCTAGATCGAATTTTCTCCGGCTAGTTGCCATCAAAACCGGCTAAATCTAGCCGGAAAACGGCTAAAATGGCAACGCTGGACCCGGACGAGATGGCTGTGAAGTCTGTTCTTCACTTGGTATGGGTGCCGAGCACTGGAACATCCCAGGCAACGAAAAGGCGGACAAACTTGGAAGAGAGGGCAATCCACAAAGCTTTAGCAATCCACAAAGGGTTTATGCATGCCGTTCGCTACCTGCAAGCTCATTATAAGCATCTATCTCTTACTTAAGTAGTGAACGGGTGGAATAATCACAAAACTTGAAGCAATACAAAACTGAAATATGTGCTCAAAATGAAACGAGAAGCGGTCGAAATGTTCTCATTCTGAGCAGAGGAGACTTAGCCACAGCCATGTGCCTGCTAACGGGCCATGTTGCCATTCGAGGAGAGGGACTTCTGCCGAAGCTGTAGAAAAGAAGAACAACCAGAAACGTTACATCACCAACTATGCGAATGTTCCGCACCTTGCAAAAGAAGACGACAGTTCTTGGGCTCAGAATTCTTCAAAGGTTCAACCGACATAGCCGAAGTAGGAATACGACAACTTTTGAGCTTTGCAGACTTATACATGAAGATTAGAGTTGGAGGGTTCTAACGGTTCGCATGGTATCACCCTGAATCTTAAGGGCCTAGGTGTGCTAGTGGCTGCCAGTCCACTCCAACCTAACCTATTTTTTCGTAGGGATTTTTTCAGCAAATTTTAATTTTTAAAGAACAAAACCAAAGTATTGGATGCTCAAAAGTGTTAAACCAAAAAAAATTAAGTAAAAAAACTAGTATGGTCTTTAAAGTTTTGAGCTGCCACCACAGCTATAAAAAAAATTTTAAATAATATTTTCCATTTTGTGTCTCCTTTTTCCAGTATTATCATTTTATAGATTCTTTTTTCCACATTCAATCGCACAAAAATAGATAATAAATAATCAGCGCCTGCAGCTAAATCAGCACTTTTGGTTCAATCGTTCCGTTCGCCAGGATATGTATGGATGTATGTATGTATGTATGTTTGTATACAATATTTACTACGCAGCTGTCATTATAGTAATGACTAGTTTGGCTGCTGACGATGATAGCGGAAGTGAATATCTAATAATAATTGCTAAGTTTCTCTATTAGAGCAGAAAAATTGCTAGGTTGTGGACAAAAACCCGGCCAGGGCTGTCTATGTACATACGTAACGGGTAGAGATGTTTTAATGGAACAAGATAACCATAAAATGAGTTAAATGCTTTTGTTTATGTGCCGAAAACAGCTTAACCCTCTAGTACCCCAATTTTTTTATAAGTTGAAAAATTCAGGAATGGGTGATTTTAGCACGAGAAATCCAAAACTGATGTCCATTCCGATCTGTGACAGTAACTTTTTCCTACAGGGCAGAAAAGCCAAGACCGTCTGGAGACGGGTTCGCCGATATACTTACACATATTTTCAGCTTTCTCTTACACAATGTTGACCTACGAAAAAATTTAAATTTAATAAACCGAAGAAATATAGCAAAAACTTCTCAAAATTCGACGAGTCAGCACACCAAAAAGTGTTTCTTAAAATTCTAAATAAAAATTTGAAATTTGAATGCAATTTTTTTTTTTTAATTTTTTATAGTTTTGCACCAAGTTTGAAATGTGGATTTATATGACGTTTGTTGCATAACTAGCTATACTGTTATAAAAAAAAATATTAAACATAAAAGAAACTTAAAAAATATATTAAGCCAAAAGTGGTTAACACAAGACGAGTCTATTATTTCTGCCACCAGTGTAGAAGAGAAAGGAAAGATGTCCTCTATATTTCGTCCGTACTCAGACCGTACTCAGATATTCCTGAGATCTAAATACATTTAAATAAATATTTTTGTTCGATGAGAAAATAGAAGATGTTGAGACTTTTCTCGCCCTTTCTATGTACTTTTTTCATAAAAGGTAAACGCGAAATTTAGTATGTTCGCAGTCTACAAAGTGTAGGATAGCATTTATGTACATGAACTCGTCTTCCAAATTCTTAATTACATTCTTCAACTCAAACCTTTAATCACTCTATCTTGTTACTTATCCTCCATTCGGACGTAATTAATCCTACTTTTCTAAGAATTATATTCCCATAACTTATCATTCGTATGAGCGCTTCCCATGTCCCCTTTCATGGCTGATTTTAATTTGCGTTGATTTCCGATCCATTTGCGTCATCAGCATTTGTTGTGAAAGGACGTTGACACGCGTCACTCTAAGCGATTCTTGTTTTAGATTAAATACTTACGCCAATCGAGCGTTGCAAATTCCCTAAATAATTCGACGTGGACTTCTGCTTCCATTGGTTAAATGCTTCATACTTATTTGTATTGCGTTTCTGTTTTTATTTGTTCGTCCTTACTTTTTCCTCTCCCAGCGCTCGTTAACCCATTTAATCTGTTTATGATTGAGTTGTGTTCGATATGATTGCTTTAGTTTTTATATCACTTTAAGTTTGTCAGCGATTTGAGAACCCAAAGCAATAGTAGACCCCTAGGTAGTAAATTAATTTATTTATAAATTTTTTGAAAAAGTAATAAAATTTTTTCAAATGGCGTCAAAACAGTTTAACTTTCATCGAATTTGGAAAGCCTGTGTAGCGAAACCGTTTAATAATCATGAATTGAACGGTAATTCCATAATCGACAAATTAAATGTCATTGCACATTAAGGTGGCTCTTATATAATTCTTTTTTTTTTTTAATATTTAATCATTTTTCGGGGGCTACTCTCAGTTTGGTTCCATTCAATGAAAAAACGGGCTCTGTGGAATTTGGTGTCAACCGAATAAAAGTTAAATGTGCCTCTAGGAACTTAAAATTGTAAAACAAACCACGAATCTCATAAAAATTCAATTTAAACGAAATTTTGGGTCGTAGATTATGAATCTGTATGCCGTTTTTACAAGCTTTTATTTAACTTGCTCAGTATGTAAATATGTATGTTTGCTAGGGGCAAATCTGGCAACCAATTTTTGGCCAACTTACCGATAACCAGAGACTTGAAACTTCACGGTTGGCTCAGAGCCCGATGACAATGCAATACAAAAGATGAGTTATTCCGATAGGTGGCGCAGCAGTCGAGATAATTGAAAAACCCGTATTTATAGTCCGATTTGGTTCATATTAAGAACATATATTAACTACGTGAAAAAGAATATTTCAGAAAAAAATTTTGCTGATAGGTGGCGCACGAGTCGATATATTTGGTAAAGCAGTATTTATGGTTCGATTTAGTTCGTACTTAGAAGGCTTGCTTTAAAACGGAAGAGCAGTAACAAAAGAACAAAAATTTATGATTGTTCAATATTTTGAGAAGCTTTATTGAAAAAAGGCAATGCTAAATTTTAGGAAGTCCTTTTGTTGTTTCATTAATATTGATATGGATCTCTTCAAAGGCCCTCAACCTTATCATTGGTTTAATTTTCGCGCGAAATAATTCAATTTTAAGGTGGCCTCAAACATGTGCGAAACTACGGATGGGATACAAATAATTGCGATCAATGAAAAGAAGGGAGGTTTCAAATTGTTAAAAAAATGACCCTCCCTAATGTATGTAAATAATTATTATGCACACAATTAAGGTTTTTGGAGTACCAAAAAAAGATACTAACGTTACCTTCAAGATCTCTGCTATCCTGACAGTACGAATAGGGGAAGGGGACCGTGTTTTAATATACATACATAAAGTACCGCCGTCAACGCGAAAATATTTCTGATGAATCAGTTAGATGTCTAACAAGGCGGGTATGTATGTACATATGTTTGCAAGTTTTTCAAAATGCCGACGGGCTGGCTTGTGTGAGTGCGCACATACTTGGACAATAAACCGGCGTTACTCTTGACTGCCTGGCTCAGATATTTATGTAGTTGTTTTTGCCTGTACTTAACTGTACGTGAGCTGTCAAGAATTTTCGGCGCATTCATTGTTTACTTATTGTTTAGTGACAAAAAGTAATTCACCAAATTCTGCCTTGATTAGCGTGAGGAATCGAAAATGCTGCTCACACCCTTGCTGCATGCGTGGTCAACTTTATTTGAGCTGATGAATTCCTGTTTTTTTTTTTATTTGACTTCTGACAGACATGTCTTAACAA
>NW_023458555.1:20267786-20277167 GCF_013731165.1 Rhagoletis pomonella | reverse complement strand
TTGTTAAGACATGTCTGTCAGAAGTCAAATAAAAAAAAAAACAGGAAATCATCAGCTCAAATAAAGTTGACCACGCATGCAGCAAGGGTGTGAGCAGCATTTTCGATTCCTCACGCTAATCAAGGCAGAATTTTGTGAATTACTTTTTGTCACTAAACAATAAGTAAACAATGAATGCGCCGAAAATTCCTGGCAGCTCACGTACAGTTAAGTACAGGCAAAAACAACTACATAAATAACTGAGCCAGGCAGTCAAGAGTAACGCCGGTTTATTGTCCAAGTATGTGCGCACTCACACAAGCCAGCCCGTCGGCATTTTGAAAAACTTGCAAACATATGTACATACCTACCCACCTAGTTAGACATCTAACTGATTCATCAGAAATATTTTCGCGTTGACGGCGGTAGTTTATGTATATTAAAAAAAGGTCCCCTATTCATACCGTCATGATAGCAGAGATCTTGAAGGTAACGTTAGTATCTTTTTTTGGTACTCCAAAAACCTTAATTGTGTGCATAATATTTATTTATATACATACATTAGGGAGCGTAATTTTTTTGATCAATTTGAAACCTCCCTTCTTTTGATTGATCGCAAATATTTGTATCCATTCGTAGTTTCGCATCGGTTTGAGGCCACCTTAAAATTGAATTATTTCGAAAATTTAACTAATGCTAAGGTTGAGGGCCTTTGAAGAGATCCATATCAACAACACAAGGACTTCCCAAATTTAACATTTTCTTTTTTCAATTAAGCTGCTCAAAATATTGAACAATCATAAGATTTTGTTCTTTTGTTACTGCTCTTCCGTTTTAAAGCAAGCTTTCTAAATATGAACGAAATCGACCCATAAATACTGCTTTACCAAATATATCGGCTCGTGCGCCACCTATCAGCAAAATTTTTTTCTGAAATATTCCTTTTCATGTAGTTTTCATGTACTATAAATACGGGTTTACAAACATCTCGACTGCTACGCCACCTATCGGATTAACTCATCTTTTGTATTGCATTGTCATCGGGTTCTGAGCCAACCGTGAAGTTTCAAGTCTCTAGGTTATCGGTAAGTTTGCTAAATGTTGGTAGCCAGATTTTCCCCCAACAAACATACATACATACATACTGAGCAAGTTAAATAAAAGCTTGTAAAAATGGCATACAGATCCATAATCTACGACACAAAATTAAGTTTGAATTTAATTTTTATGAGATTCTTGGTTTGCTTTTTCAATTTTAAGTTCCTAGGGGCACCTTTAATTTTTATTCGATTGACACCAAATTCCACAGAGCCCGTTTTTTCATTGAATGGAACCAAACTGAGAGTAGCCCCCGAAAAATGATTAAATATTAAAAAAAGGTCACATATAAGAGCCACCTTAATGTGCAATGACATTTAATTTGTCGATTATGGAATCACCCTTCAATTCATGATTATTAAACGGTTTCGCTACACTGGCTTTGCAAATTCGATGAAAGCTAAACTGTTTTGACGCCCTTTGAAAAAAATTTTGTTACGTTTTCAAAAAAATGATAAATAAATTAATTTACTACCTAGGGGTCTACTTTTGCTTTGGGTTCTCAAATCGCTGATAAACTTAAACTGAAATAAAAACTAAAGCAATCATATCAAACACAACTCAATCATAAACAGATTAAATGGGTTAACGAGCGCTGGGAGAGGAAAAAGTAAGGACGAACTAATAAAAACAGAAACGCAATATAAATAAGTATGAAGCATTTAACCAATGGAAGCAGAAGTCCACGTAGAATTATTTATGGAATTTGCAACGCTCGATTGGCGTAAGTATTTAATCTAAAACAAGAATCGCTTAGAGTGACGCGTGTCAACGTCTTTTCACAACAAATGCTGATGACGCAAATGGATCGGAAATCAACGCAAATTAAAATCAGCCATGAAAGGGGACATGGGAAGCGCTCATACGAATGATAAGTTATGGGAATATAATTCTTAGAAAAGTAGGATTAATTACGTCCGAATGGAGGATAAGTAACAAGAGAAAGTGATTAAAGGGTTGAGTTGAAGAATGTAATTAAGAATTTGGAAGACGAGTTCATGTACATAAATGCTATCCTACACTTTGTAGACTGCGAACATACTAAATTTCGCGTTTACCTTTTATGAAAAAAGTATATAGAAAGGGCGAGAAAAGTCTCAACATCTTCTATTTTCTCATCGAACAAAAATATTTATTTAAATGTATTTAGATCTCAGGACTATCTGAGTACGGTCAGAGTACGGACGAAATATAGAGGACATCTTTCCTATCTCTTCTACACTGGTGGCAGAAATAATAGACTCGTCTTGTGTTAACCAGTTTTGGCTTAATATATTTTTTAAGTTTCTTTTATGTTTAATATTTTTCTTTTTATAAAAGTATGGCTAGTTATGCAACAAACGTCATAATAAATCCACATTTCAAACTTTGTGCAAAACTATAAAAAATTAAAAAAAAAAAAAAATTCATTCAAATTTCAAATTTTTATTTAGAATTTTAAGAAACACTTTTTGGTGTGCTGACTCGTCGAATTTTGAGAAGTTTTTGCTATATTTCTTCGGTTTATTAAATTTGAATTTTTTTATAAAAGTCTAGCTAGATATACACTGTAAAAATCCAAACTTTAAGCTGTGTACTAAAGTTATGAAAATTCAAAAAAATTTGTGGCGACATGAAACTTGCACTTTAGTATTGAATGGGCTAAAAAACTGCATACAAAATTTTTTCTGAAAATTTCTAATGAAAATTTAATTTTTTTTTAATTTTCATATTTTTTTTACAAATTTTAAAATTTGGATTTATACAGTGTTTGTTGTATATCTAGCTAGACTTTTATAAAAAAAAAATTAAATTTAATAAACCGAAGAAATATAGCAAAAACTTCGCAAAATACAACGAGTCTGCCACCAGTATATGCACAAGTATAACTCACACTGTCCAATTGGCTCTCCTAAGTTGTTTGTTGCCACAGTTGCAAGTAAGCTGTTTTCGGCACGTAAACAAAAGCATTTAACTCATTTTCCCGTTATCTTGTTCCATTAAAAAATCTCTACCCGTTACGTATGTAGATAGATGGCACTGGCCAGGATATGCCCACAACCTAGCAATTTTTCTGCTCTAATAGAGAAACTTAGCAATTATTATTAGATATTCACTTCCGCTATCATCGTCAGCAGCCAAACTAGTCATTACTATAATGACAGCTGCGTAGTAAATATTGAATACAAACATACATACATACATCCATCCATACATATCCTGGCGAACGGAACGATTGAACCAAAAGTGCTGATTTAGCTGCAGGCGCTGATTATTTATTATCTATTTTTGTGCGATTGAATGTGGAAAAAAGAATCTATAAAACGATAATACTGGAAAAAGGAGACACAAAATGGTAAATATTATTTAAAATTTTTTTTATAGCTGTGGTGGCAGCTCAAAACTTTAAAGACCATACTAGTTTTTCTACTTAATTTTTTTGGTTCAACACTTTTGAGTGTTCAATACTTTGGTGTTGTTCTCTAAAAACTAAAATTTGCTGGAAAAATTTCTACGAAACAATAGGTTAGGTTGGAGTGGAATGGCAGCCACTAGCACACCTAGGCTCTCTAGATTCAGGGGCCTATTCTGATACCATGCAGAATGTTAAAACCCACCTGCTCAAACCTTCGTGTGTAAGTCTGCAAAGCTCAAAAGTTGTCCTATTCCTACTTCGGCTATGTCGGTTAAACCTTTGGAGAACTCTGAGCCCAAGAACGTTCGTCTTCTATTGCCAGGTATAGAACATTTGCATAGTTGGTGTCGTAACTTTTCTAGCTCTTCTTCTTTTCTGGAGCTTCGGCAGAAGTTCCTATCCTCGAATGGCAACATGACCTGTTAGTAGCCACATGGCTGTGGCTAAGTCTCCTCTGCTCAGAATGAGAACATTTTAACCGCTTCTCGTTCCATTTTGAGCACATATTTAAGTTTTGTATTGCTACAAGTTTTGTGATTATTCCACCCGTTCACTACTTAAGTAAGAGATAGATCCCTTATAATGAGCTTGCAGGTAGCGAACGGCATGCGTAAACCCTTTGTGGATTGCTAAAGCTTTGTGGATTGCCCTATCTTCCAAGTTTGTCCGCCTTTTCGTTGCCTGGGATGTTCCAGTGCTCGGCACCCATACCAAGTGACGAACAGACTTCACAGCCATCTCGTCCAGGTCAAGTGCTTTAGGTGTTGCTTGAGTGTCTAAGTAGAGGAAGATATTGTTACATACAAGCTTAGACTTGGTGTACAGTATTTAATCGGTGGCCCAAATATCTAAGTAGAGTAGAATAGGCCTAACAACTACCGTGTAAAACCAGTGCAGTATGATTTGGGACAGCTGACATCTACGTCCGATGGCCCCGTTGCAGCTATAGAGGGCTACTGCTGCGTTTTTTTAACGCATTTTGAATTGAATTGAATTGAATTGAATTGAATTGAATTGAATTGAATTAAATTAAATTGAATTGAATTGAATTGAATTGAATTGAATTGAATTGAATTGAATTGAATTGAATTGAATTGAATTGAATTGAATTGAATTGAATTGAATTGAATTGAACTGAATTGAATTGAATTGAATTGAATTGACCGATAACATACATACATACAAAAAAAAATATTCCGACGAGTTGATAAACTCCTCGTTTTTTGAAGTCGATTAAAAGTGTATCTTCAAAAAATATTTGCTTTATGAGTTACCGGATACGCATATATATTAATTAGGCCCAATTTACAATACAACCAAAAATTCTACGCAGTTCTCTGTCTCAGTCTATCTAGTTTTGCTCATATCTCTTTTTGTCATTGTAACTATATACTTAACTAAGTGTTGTAGTTATGTACGGGTGCAGCAACTATTTTGAATCGCTGCAATATCTACACTTAAATATCTATTATACGCTTCACTAAGATGCACATTTCTTTCAAATGCTTGGCTGTTATTCGCAACATTTCATTTAACTTGCAACATAACGCAAATCTCACATTTAGCGCCACTTAGCACAATATATCCGCTGTGGATGACATCCATGAAATGGGTGTATTCACTTTGCACTGCATAATGTACGGAATATAAAAATACAGCATTCACGCATAACTTTAAAAAACTTCTAAACTTCACATATTCCCGGCGACTGGAAATTAAGTGTGCTCTGCCCAATACACAAGAAAGGCGACGCTGCTATACGCAACAGCTACCGCGTATCTGCTTTCTAAACATAGGCTAGAAGGTCTTATAGAGTTTCTTGTGTGAAAGACTGAAACCCACTATCAACGAACTGAGTAGACCCTAGAGCTGGCAAATCTACCATTGATCAGGTATTATTAAAATGCCAAATATTGGAAAAGAATCGTGAGAATAGCATCGAAAAACACACCATCTATATTTGGACCTCAAAGGAGCTTTCAAAAGCACGAAAAGAAGTTGTCTTTATGCCACAATGTTTGTATTTTCGTATCTCCGCGAAACTAATAACATTGAGCCATACCACCAGCTCCGTCAGAACTGGGAAGGACCTCTCCCAGCCGTTTGATACTAAACGAGGTTTCAGACCTGGTGACTTCCTTTTGTTTGATTTCTTTAATATCATGTTGGAGAAGATAATAAAAAAGTGAGATTTTTTTTTTGGAAAAATGAATTTAGATTTTTGCCATGATTGAGTGAATACCTCCAACGAATAGAGTGTTTACACTGAAGCCACTCAAAGCAGCCTTTATCGTTTTTCCAAATAACGCTGAGCGTAGCACATCCTCCTCCACCACTCCTTCTTCTTCGTCTTCCACATCCGTTCTGCCACACTGACAGCTATTGTTATTTTCATAGTTGCACCGCTAAATTAACGTTAGTTATGGCCAGAGAGAGAGTGCTGCATTTGCAACAAATTTGGCGCCATTGCTGCGCTACGCAATGCTCTACGTTGGTTTCGTGGCATTTTGTAACAGTATTTCCTTTGTTTTTTCCTCCTCTTACATTACATACATACACACATACACAGCTTTTAGTATCTTATAAACCTTTCATTCATTTCTTTGAGGATGGAAACCAATAATAATAATCGCCAATATTATTATTACGGCCAACAATGAAGGCGCGCTGACTGGCATTGGCGCCATTGCCACAGTCAGCTTTCAATTTGTTGCAAGCTTACGCATTTCAATTTGTGTGTGTGAGCAAGTGTGTGTGTGTGTGTGTGTGTGTGTGTGATTATTCTTTTGTTTACATTGCCGCTGCCAAAAATGCTTTCAATACACGCACATGCAAACATAAATTGCTGCACTTATTCGCTCCGCGTGCGCTGCGACGTTCTTACTTACTTGTCTGGCAGTCGCTTGCATCACTAAAGCTGCAACATCCTTTGCTGTCGACAAATCACAAGAAATTTCATGAAGCACATAAATGAAGTTTCCCGACCGCAACTAAAATGCCAACCACCGGTCGTCGCCATTGCTTTTGTCTTTCACCCATTTCCCCCCTATGAACGGCGCGTGTGGCAAATAGCGGTGGTATATACATATGTATGTATGTATGAAGCAGCGCATGTCCATCTCTACTCTTTATCCCGTAAGTCCCTTGAATTTTTATCATTGTAAATTAATCGTCACAGCCAAGTTTACGCTGCTTTTCGCTACAACTCTCGTCAACATGAAAATTTATCCCATGAAATTAAGTAGCAGACAAAGGATAGCAGAAAGTATAAGGGAAACAAAAAGCGCAAGAAAAACCTCGACTTCGGAGAAGCAACTCAAAATTTGTAATACTTTACCGTGCTTTATGTGCGCATCAACCCAATAACCAAGCGAGCAATCAACCTTCCTACGTCACTTCTTGTTATTGCCATGCACTTACCAGAGTTATACGAGTATTGTTAGCCTTCATTTTGTCACTTCCTTCGCCTTCGTTCTACTTTGTTTCATTAATCCTTTATCGTCCATCAGCAATCCTTACTCCAGCCCAAGCACCTCATTCGGCTTTGACTGCCATCATCTAAGTGATTTATCCCCTCTCTCACTTCTCGCCGCCAACCGGTGTTGTCTCGCTTGTCATTCTTGTTCTTCGCTCACCTTAGCTGCCTTGTCGGCCTCCAATGGGCTGGCATTATGGCAGGCGCGTGCATGTTTGAATGGGTAGATATTTGTTCTTCATCCTTGTGTGCGCCTGCTGTTATTTTCAGCTCCAAATGCTTGCACAATGACTCGAACAAGCGCATTTATATGTCTCCATTTGTAATGGTGTTGGTTTTGGTGCAGCTCCGGCTACTACGGCTCGAATTGGACACGCGCCAACTTTGGTAATGAAATGAAAATATTGAAAATATGCCCCCAATGATTTAAGCTCGACTTGCTTTAAATTTACAGTGGATTGATTAAAGTCAAATATCTGATATTTAAAATATACACACATATTTACCCAGAGGTGTTTTACAAATGAAATTGATATTGTACTGACACCCAGAAAAAAAATTAAAAATCGAGAACTGTTCAATTTTCCACTTGTTTTAATTGTACATGAATTAGTAGCGACCAATCACCGCCGCAAATAATTCCACTAAGCGCTTTTTATGAATAACGTTGGAGATCAAAAAAGGGAAAAAGGAAAAAGTTACATCGAGTAAAAGATGACTATGATTTGTGAAACTAGAATTCCATTTTTACAATGGGCCCTATTATGGTTGTCGACGTCGACGTCGATGTCATTCTTCGTAAAAGCATAACTCTCGCAAGCCCAACTTCAGCTAAGCTGACCACAGTATTTTTGCGGAAAGGTGCTGCTCCCAAAGCTACTTATCGTCAGTGTAACCGTAGTTGGACTGATGAGGGCTATTTCTTGAGGAAAAAATAACATCGACGTCGACGTCGACAACAATAATTGGGCCGAATATTTACTGGCATACTCGAAATTAATTCTAAAGTGTTATATATGTGCGCGAAGAAAGTCATACATCCCTATTCACTTGAGTAGGTACAAATATTTTCCTCAAGATCTAAGCTTATATCTGGACTTGTGGTTATCAGAGAAGATTCTTTTTGATCTCGTTTTGAAGAATGATTGATTTTGAAGGGAAGTGGTGAAAATGAAGAAAACATCTTAACTACTTCGGATTTCGTTAGACTTTTATATCGAACTTGACCTGCAGATGTGCAAACTGGAAAGAGTTGCCACCTGTTGAGCAATTAAATTAAAATTATTTAGTAATTAATACCCTCAGATCCGTACCGTTCGTTCGATTTTCAAAAGTGAGGTGTCAAATAAAAGGGCTTGGGCTGTAGATATGCAGTAAAGCTTAACTTTTTCGAAAAGAGTTGCCACCTTTTAAAAAATTAAGTTGAAATTATTTAAAAAGTTTTTTTTAATTTTAATTAAGGGAATTAGATAATGCCGTAATATGTATGGGCACCAGACTGGAACTTTCAAGAACGTAGTAGTTTGTAAATATTTTAAAGGGGGTTGCCACCTGTTTAAAAAAACGAATGTAGTTAACTTATACACAATAAAATTCGCTAAATAAAAAAAGTATTAAGAAAACTATATTATTAACACTTAGAATATTTTTGAGGTTGAGGGTTTCCACCCGTTTAAAAAGAAAAATTCAAATTATTTAATAAGTTGCATGAATTACTTAAATACTGGTATTTATGGAAATGGTTTTGGCAAGGTTTTATTTCCGAACCATTTAAATAGAGTTGCCTCATGTCCAAAAAAAGTTTTCAATCGGTTGCCACGCCTTTGAAGGATCAAATTCAACTTAATTTAGTAGTAAATTAAACGCAAGATTTACGAAATATTAAAATATGCGTGTCAAACGAAAGGGATTTATTTAGTTTAAAAATGTCTTTGATCAGGCTTGCCACCTTTTCGAAAGGTAATTAGATTCGCACCCATCTTTCAAATTTCTAATATGAAAAGTCGAAGTAAAGACTTTGTCATGTAGATGTGCGATAAGATTTTACTTTTTGAAACGGAAACATTTTTTCGCTACAGGGTGATTTAAAATTTGATGATATTAAAACTTACACAACGCGAGACCTCTCTTCAAGATGAAATTTGACACTTGGGTCACTTGGTCTGACTAAAATTTGGAACAGTTTCCAGATTTTTGAATCAAAATGTTGGGCGTTTTAACGCCTTGCAGGTTCACTAGTTACATATTATTACTATTCTTACTACTTTGTTCAAAGAAACTTTAGCTACTTCTTATCCACTGTAAATCTGTATCTTACGCTATTAGCCACTCGCTCTACTGTTTGCTACAGCTTACCAAAAAAGAGGAATATAAAGAAAGCTACATAATTTGTTTTTGTACTTGTTACAGTTGTTTTCTTTGTAGTTGTCGCATT
>NW_023458555.1:20265954-20267686 GCF_013731165.1 Rhagoletis pomonella | reverse complement strand
AATGCGACAACTACAAAGAAAACAACTGTAACAAGTACAAAAACAAAGTATGTAGCTTTCTTTATATTCCTCTTTTTTGGTAAGCTGTAGCAAATAGTAGAGCGAGTGGCTAAAAGCGTAAGATACAGATTTACAGTGGATAAGAAGTAGCTAAAGTTTCTTTGAAAAAAGTAGTAAGAGTAATAATAATAACTAGTGAACCTGCGAGGCATTAAAACGCCGAACATTTTAATTCAAAAATCTGGAAACTGTTCCAAATTTTAGTCAGACCAAGTGACCCAAGTGTCATATTTCATCTTAATTCGTAAAACCGTTTCTGAGTGAAGAGAGGTCTCGCGTTGTGTCAGTTTTAATATCATCAAATTTTAAATCACCCTGTAGCGAAAAAAAGTAAAATCTTATCGCATATCTACATGCCAAGGTCTTTACTTCGACTTTTCATATTAGAAATTTGAAAGATCAGTGAAAATCTAATTACCTTTCGAAAAGGTGGCAAGCCTGATCAAAGACATTTTTAAACTAAATAAATCCCTTTCGTTTGACACGCATATTTTAATATTTCGTAAATCTTGCGATTAATTTACTACTAAATTAAGTTGAATTTGATCCTTCAAAGGCGTGGCAACCCACTGAAAACCTGTTAATAATTCCCCCAACTTATTAAATAATTCGAATTCCACTTTTTACACTCCTGGCAACCCGATTGATTTTGATTTTTTGAACATGAGGCAACTCTATTTAAATGGCTCGGAAATAAAACCTTGCCAAAACCATTTCTTAAATACCAGTACTTAAGTAATTCATGTAACTTATTAAATAATATGAATTTTACTTTTTAAACGGTTGGAAACCCTCAACCTCAAAAATATTCTAAGTGTTAATAATAAAGTTTTCTTACTACTTTTTTTATTTAGCACATTTTATTGTGTATAAGTTAACTACATTTGTATTTTTAAACAGGTGGCAACCCCCTTTAAAATATTTACAAACTACTACGTTCTTGAACGTTCCCGTCTGGTGCCCATACATATTACGGCATTATCTAATTCCCTTAATTAAAATTAAAACAACTTTTTAAATAATTTCAACTTAATTTTTTAAAAGGTGGCAACTCTTTTCGAAAAAGTTAAGCTTTACTACATATCTACAGCCCAAGCCCTTTTATTTGACACCTCACTTTTGAAAATCGAACGAACGGTACGGATCTGAGGGTATTAATTACTAAATAATTTGAATTTAATTGTTCAACAGGTGGCAACTCTTTCCAGTTTGCACATCTACAGTTCAAGTTCGATATAAAAGTCTAACGAAATCCGAAGTAGTTAAGATGTTTTCTTCATTTTCACCACTTCCCTTCAAAATCAATCATTCTTCAAAACGAGATCAAAAAGAATCTTCTCTGATAACCACAAGTCCAGATATAAGCTTAGATCTTGAGGAAAAAATATTTGTACCTACTCAAGTGAATCGGGATGTATGACTTTCTTCGCGCACATGTATAACACTTTTAGAACTAATTTCGACTATGCCAGTAAATATTCGGCCCAATTATTGTAGCCGACGTCGACGTCGATGTTATTATAACTTTCATGAGCATGAAATGGTATTATAACTTTGTGCCGATGTTTGTAAGTACCAGAACAAAAAGAGATAGACCCATGAAAATGTATACTTATATGATCAGAACGTCGCACAGTGCCGCGAAGGTGGACAAAAATACAAAAATCGACTG
>NW_023458555.1:20256492-20265854 GCF_013731165.1 Rhagoletis pomonella | reverse complement strand
TTTGTTTTTGTACTTGTTACAGTTGTTTTCTTTGTAGTTGTCGCATTTGCAGAAGCTCAAAGCATTGAATGTACATGTCTTGCTACATTTGTTGTTGTGGCGCAAGTAATGCGGGATTTGGAGACAAATTTAATTTTGTAATATCACGAAGGCGAATTCAAATGCAATGAAAGCGATTATTGAGTTGAAAATTAGCCAGATAAAAGAACTAAGAAATACAGAGAATGAATGAAAGGACTGAAAAAGTGCAAGGTAACAGCAAGTTGCGACATGTTCACACACAAAAAAAAAACACTGGTCCAAACAAAGAAAGACACACACAAACAGCTGCGCTGAGGTGAATGTAAGAAATTTCGGTTGCCAAAATTCGGAGTGGAAAAATGTTTCATATCCGCAGTTGAGTTGAATGGTAGACGAAGGCGAGGGAATGGCATTCAAAAGGAAGCGCTACTACAGTTTTTGGTATGCAAATTGAAAAAAAATGAATAGTGAAATGGTATGTAGATAGGTACGTTGGAACGTTGCAAGAATTTCGTAATCAACTTGAACGTGAGGCGGCCGTATAGCTGAGTTTAGGTCAGCGCAGTGCAGCTGGGTCGTCGATGATGAGATTTACTGTTTTGAATTATTTTCTTGGACATTTTGCTTTTTTTTGTATGCATACATACACCATTGGCAAAGCAATCTTTTAATTTGATGTGGCATGAATTTCGCAGATGAAAGCTTTAGCAGAAAGTGGAGCAAAATTTGCCACTAAATTAAATTATGTCAAACCAAGTGATATTAGTAGAATATAGTTGGGTGTAAGGAAAAAAATTTTGTTTAAATTAAATTGCTGCAAGCGCAAGCAACCACTTGCAGTTGCTATAGACATTCAAAAAATTTATTGCTACAATTAATTGTTGCAAATTTCTTTTTACAACATTTTTCTTATTAAAACAAACTGGCAATTATTTATTTACACATGTAAATATTTTTCGTTTCGCCTTTTCTTGATTACTACAATAATTCACCGCTAGTGTACTTCATCTTCCGTCCCGCTCGCTCTTTGCGCTCACTGCGTACGCCTGTTTGTATGCAACAAAATAAGTATGGCACGCCTCAGTGACACTGAATGCTCATAATTTATATGGTGTGGGCGTTGGGGATGGTGGGAAAAGCGTTACATAGCGCATGTATGTATGTATGTAGTGACGTAGTATGGTCGATCCCAAGTGTACACTTGATGCTTGCAGCAGTCGCTTATGCCTGCAGTGTTGCAATTGCACTCACTACTTTCGGAGCTGGTGCGCTTGTTGCAAGCTGGTACTTCATTTGCGTAGCAACCGGTCGCAAATCACCAATCACCAACAGTGCTTACGCCTCTCCCCTCCTGGAGCCAGCAGCCCTTCATTTATTGCCTGTACCACATGTAGTTATATACATAAGTATGTATATATGTACATATATGGGTATGTTTGCAGTTAATAACAAACCGTAATTGCTTGTTGCAACATTACTGTGGCAGGAAAAGTGTAACGCTAAGCTCCTTGTGTTTTGTTCTGGAGTTAAGTTTTTTTGTTTTGGTTATTTTGATTTTTTAGCTTTTTGGCGTGATAGTAGTGAAATCAAGCTATTGTGTTCTTGAGACCTTTTTTTTATCGATATTTTTATAGATTTTTATAACGATTTTTATCATCGGGAAACTATCGATTGTGTTATAGTAATTTTTACCGATTTTGTTATCGATATTTTTATCGATTTTCTATTCGATTTTGCTACCAATATTATTAATAATATTGTTATCGATACTTTTGTCGGTTTTATTATCGATAATTTGTTTGATGTTACTACCGATATTGTTATCGATAGAGTACAAAGATAAAAATGAAGATAAAGGAAAACAGAATAACATAAATGTAATTAGAACGAACAGGGGTAGAGGTAGGGATCTAGATAGAAGAAAGACAAAATATATAACCTTAAGCAAAAGCAGATGTACATACATATGTTTGTTTGTACATATACATATATATATTGGTTATGAAACGAAAAGGATATGTAACGCAAGTTTCACTTCTCCAGTGTAGCCCAGCCGCACTTACTTATTTCAGTTTTAATTAAGTCTTATCTCAATTTTCGAATTCTTTTAACCAATAACTTAATTGGCATTCACAATTGGATTAATGGTGTTTCGTTTTTAATATTCACAATGTTTTTAAAGAGAAACGTATTTTATTATTTTTTAATAAAAATATGGTTCATGTTTTAACAAAAACCTTACATATGAAACAAACTTTCGAACTGTATACAGAATTAAGAAAATTTCCACAAATTTCTTTCAACATTTTGGGACTTTTAATTTGAATTTTTATAAAATGTTTGGGTACGCGCTTACAAGGCTTATACAATTTTCATAAAATAGGTGCAAGTTTTAAGCGGCTAAAAAATCTAATGGATTTTTAATATATGTTTTTTTTTTGACAGCGTTTGGCACATTTTCATATAAGCATGAATTTCTTATGAAAGAATATACGCAGAACCATTAGTGAAAAAAATCAAATTTCCCTATTTCTGTGAAAAAAACTGCAAAAGCCGCCAGCAAAAAAAAAAATATTAAAAATCAATGCGATTTTTTAGATGCTTAAAACTTGAACTTGTAACTGCATACCCAAAAATTTTGTTAAAATCCCGAATAAAAACTTCTCTAAATAATTTATCTTGTAAAACATTGTAAATATTATAAACAAAACACCATTCATTAACTTTTTACTGCCAGTGTACGTAAAACTTGCTTTTGAGCCATCGAAATGCACATGGAAATCAGTCGTGTATAGTCTGTGATAAGTGATTATGTAGATCCAGCACTTCGCTTGGGGAACTCTTCCAAGGTGTAAGTTAACTATCTAAGTACTTTGGTGGCAATCGAAAACACAGAAAATATAAAAGAAGAAGACTCGCTTGTAAAGTACAGAAAAAAATAAAAGAATCCATCGTTGTTGACATTATTTTGAACACTAAATTCAGTAAGGCTTATTACGAATTATCACGCAACCGGCATTCCCAGTAGATAATTTCAGGAGTTAAAAACCCTTCAGAAAGGCCTTTCCGATAGTCAAGAGGCCGTCCACTCTATATTCCTTTCTCCTTTGTTTTTTGTGTGGAGTGGCACAAATTGAAGGACTTGGTCTTTCTCTACCATGGAAGGCCTTCTAGAAAGGCGTTTATATGACGTACTTCAGAAGGCCTTTTGGGGGGAGTTCTTTTGAAGTTGCTTCTTAATTTATAAAAGCCATACATCTTTGAACTATTTGCTTAAAGTTTATATCAAATATGTGTTATTGCAGCTTAAAACATTTATTGAAATTCACTTCACTTTTTGGGCAGGCCTTTAAGTATGGCTTTACTTAAGAATGCCTACCTAATTATCTTCTGGGTTCTTAATTAAAAGCAAAATAATTTGAGCACAAATACATGGCATAACTACGGACATAAAAATAAGCCAAGTCATACATAATAAAAGTATGTAAAATATAAAGGGTGCATGTACATCTCTGTTACCTGCCCTTTGCTTTAGAGTAAGGCGATTCGGATCTCAACTTTTGAGAAAAAATTACACTTATCTTTCTAAGCTATACCTACTTTTTAAAATTATCGGCAAAGTGTCAAGACTAATGACTTCAATGATCAATAATATGCATATTGAATTGGAAAAATAAAAAAGTCAGGTTTGTGCACACAGAAAATCGACATAATAAAATAGAGCAAAAGCAAAAAGATATACCTGTGATTTTTCTTCAAGACGACAGTTTTTATTTATAATACAGTAAGAAGTTCTCACACCGAGCCCAGGATATACTGAATGACAGCTCACAGCGATTCATAGGACTAAACTTTTAAATTATATAAGTCATATTTTTTGATACATTTATCCACTTATTATTTTTTTTAAGAAACTTTTGTTTGGAGAACCCTGTAATAGTATATCAAAAGCAAGGTAACGTTCTAATAAAAATTACAATCAATAAAGACATTTTGTTGTACATATGTATACAGACGTGTACATTACGTACATAAGTCTGTCGAATGGGGGCTTTCAGAGGTTTATGACCACTTTATATAAAAACTACCTAAATATACTATGGTTTTGACCTTTATTTTTCTGTGATGCTGATAATTTTTTACTACGTACTTACTTTTTAAAGGCAAAGTTTTCCCGATACTTTTTTACCACAAAACAACTGTTTAGGCATGTCCATTTTTTTCAGGGTCCTTTCGGCGGTTATAGTCAAGATGTCGACTGTGGGTGGTGTGCAGGAAGTGGTTCCGGAATCCGACTACTTTCCCGAAGATAAAGCTAAAGTACTTCCATTACTGCCATCAGGGAGGAGGTACTATGTATATTCAATACTCTGCAGTATCAAAACTGCGAAGAAAATATGTATCTTGCTCTGTGGCTAAGACAAATTTATAATACAATTGTGAGACAGTAGGCAAGATAGTCTTTTACCAACTTTCGTGGTGATAATCCCATTTTGCAGAAAGCACTTATATATCATTTTGCTCGCATTGTTTCAATAGTCGCAATGTCCGAGTGTAATAAAATGATCATTGAATTGTGAATTCAGCTATTCGACTTATTTCGTACGTCTGTGAACTCACCCATTCGACTTTATTTCGTACATCTGTGAACTCACCCATTCGACTTTATTGTGTACCTCTGTGAACCCACCCATTTTCTCACTCCTACTTCTTCAGTCCTTTTATTACTTTAACTTCATTTCGATTTGCAATTGCCATCACTAGAATTTTATCATTTGCTGAAGAAGGAGGGCGAGAAAACTGCGGTGAGTAAACTTTTAAAAATGTAATTTGTGATTTATTAACCACATATATCTGTGTTCGTTTGGAAAAGTAGCTTATGTCGAAAGGCTGGCTTTAGTATAATACGGCATTCCCTTTAGTCTTTAAACAACAAAGAATTTTTGGATGAGACTTAACAAGAATATTGACTTGCTAGTATCGGAACTATTTCTTGCACGGCTTAGAGCCGGTGAGTCATTCGCAATCGTATGCTGCGAATGCCGATTTATACTAAAGCCAACCTTTCGACATAAGCTACTTTTCCATACGAACACAGATATGTACTATGTATTCGTCTTTTAGAAATAAATATCTCCATTTTTGTATCCATCACATTTCTGTGCTACAGCGTAAACGTCGCATTTTTACGGAAGATTAAATTCGCGAGCCCTCGGCTAGTGACAATTTTATTTCGCACATTTTAAAATTCAGCGAATTTGCCGCCATTTTGTAATTGCCGATTTTTTTTGCCAGAGCCTAAAGAGACTGTCGAAGCGCGCCATTTTGCGACTTCTCGTTTTTTGTTCATCGACCAAAGGATTTGTTTTTAAGTGAAGCGAAGCCCCAGAAATATGCCAAACACGAGTACAGCAGGAAATGAAGTGGCCGCCTCGTCGACGGGAATTAAATCTACTTCCAACACATCTGCAACCGCCGCAAAGTCATCAGGTACCACCAGCCATGAGCAGCTCTTCCGCCTCTGTTGCTGCGCCGTCACAACACCAGTTATCAACCCCACAGGTAAGAATTGTACATAATGTGCATATGCCCTCTGCCACCTCTCTGGAATTTTTATTTTATTTTTATTTTAAGCAAGTTATTTTTCTACTTAAAAAAATTAAGTACTTTCAGCGCCACCTGTTCGTCAGCGACTTTTAGCCTACTAGGCGTATACGGTAGCCATAGTGTACATATGAACCCTTAAGCTTTTTGTTGTATGGCGATCAAATTTTAAGGACTAACTCCTCCACCAATAATCCCAGCGCCCGCCTCTGCTTCGTAGACAATATTTATTTACATGTTTTAATGTCTGCCTTTGTGCGTGTGTGCTTAATTGTCTTCAAGGAAATATTAATGTACATTTATATACATATTTGTACAAATATATGAAAATATTTATATATATCCAAATGAACTCAGTTGAGTTAATTCAGCCGTGTTTTTTCTTGACGCAGACAATTGCTGCAATTAAATTAAATTCATGCACTCATTAAGCTTACTGCAAATCATGATTTCCACTTCCAACACACCTCCGCCACACCCCCGACACAAACCCTACATACACACATGTTGCATACCCGTTACTAGGTATATAAGTACTGTTCTTCATTTCATGTAATATCACATTTTTACTTGTACATTAATTTCTTCCAGTTGGCTAACAACTTTGATTTTGTTCGTTCATACAAATAAAATCAACTCAACTCATTTTGAAAAGGAGCAGCAGCAGCGTGGCTTTGAATTTCTATTTCGCTTTACAGTATCATTTTACATTTGCTTATCTGTTTATTTTTCCCTTCGCTTTTTTTCACTTATTTTCTGTGATTATTTTACTGCACAGCGCAAAGTACTGCTAGTACGAGTATTTATTTAATAAACAGTCAAAGTAGCGCCGCATATACAATATGTTGGAGAAATATCATATTTTTCCCTCGAATTGCCCCTACCGCATACGATTCGTGTTCACTTCAAGCCATTCGTCCTGGCGACTGACTGTGTCAAAACATGAGTACTGTAACTGCAATACTTATGTACGTAGGAGCCCGCACAAACAGTAGCACATATGTATGTAGGTACATTTGTTCATCATCTGCCGGATATTCGCATGCTGATCCTTTGCCGCCTGCCGCTGTTCGCTGTACGCGTTGCGCCTGTGTGTAGCAACCATCGTCAACAGCTGCTCCTGCTTTTTGCTTCTGTGGCTGCGGCATGCCGCTTCGTTGGCAGCGACAAGCGTCCACAATCATCTTTTATCACCATTCCCCATCTCCATCATTGTTATCAGCTGGTGGCTCATGGCTGGTGGCTGGTGGCTGGTGCGCAGCATGACAACCATCACCATCATCATCATCATCATCGTCAACCTCTGCACGGACGCCTTGCACACATCACTCGAAAATCTTCACTTTAAAAATGTCATTCAACACGTCCGTTGCTGCTGGTGTGCAGTTAAAGTTATCTGTGCGTCTGTTCCTTGAACTCCATTATTCCTCTTTGCTTGCCAGCCAAGACTCTTATAGGATACTACCATTTGTAGTGCGGGATTTTTTCACTGCGCTGTCTTCTGCAAGCGTTGTTCGTGTGGGTGGGCAGTTGCCTCTTTAGGCTCCTCTGACTCTTCGGCACTCATTTGGCTTCAACTCTGTCCACTTATGTTTTCATTGCGAATGCAACTTGGGCTGTCGCACTTCATTATTGAAGTTGTAAATTGCATGAGTACACTGCAAGTGACCTATAGTAATCCCCAACTTTTCAGTCAATCCTCGAAGTATTAGTACGCTGAAAGAATTACACGAAGTACAAAGGATTTTATGTGTCACATATAAATTAATCGAGTGCCATAAGGCTAATCTGTAAGTTAATATGGGACAGAATAATCGTGGCTAAGTGGGGAAGCGCCTGCTTGCAGCGTTAGGTGAACAAAGACACTCGGCAAGTAGGGTCCGTTCAGCTTTTCTTAATATAGTGGTCTTAAACATTTTACAAGCGGAGCTGGAGTAGACAATCTGTCATATAATTGCCTATGCAGGCGACGTGGCCTAAGGGTCGATATCGAGACACCATCTAAAGCCACTAAGGTCATTGCATATGCAGGTGACATAGCCATTCTGATCGACTGTCGGCGAGATTCTACAATCTGCAATTGACGATCAGCAGGGTGGGCTGAAAGAAATGGTCTAGTGGTTAACCACTCCAAAACTGAACTTGTTCTATTCACCAAGCGGTATAGGGAAGACAAAATTTCGAAGTCCGTCCCTCAGCGCAGCAAATCTTCAATTTTCAAAGTTTACTCAAGGCCCAAGTGACGCTAGAGATACTCCTGGGCATTCCACCCATACATCTATACGTTAAAGGAACCCTTTCACACGGACGGTTCTGGGAGAGTCCTATAGACGCACAGATGACTGCAGCGTTTTCCAGGCAGATATATATGAAATTGACATGGCGCCCAAGTTACTGAGCAAGAACGAAAGCGAAGAAACAGCGGTCGATGGAGGCTTGCGATTTTCAACAAAAGTATTCCCTGTAAAATTTCAAAGGGAAATCCCCAAAACAGTATGCGACACTAGAAAAAAGTACTCTATTAATTTGTTTCTAAGCCTAGGAGAGCAGGCACTTATATAGGTATATCTGTCGTCAGTGGCGACCCAAGTTTTAGCTGTTAAAACAGCATTGCGGATATTGGTAAATCAGTCGCATTTAAGAATTTTTTTAAATATAGTTTTTATCCTTAATTTTTTTTCACTGTATAAATATAACACTTTTCACAAGTGGCGCGTAGCTTATTCCACGCATACTCCACTACCGCAATAGCGCTACGGAAACAGCTGCACCACTCATGACGCTATTTGGTGTGTTCCTTTGCTATATTTTTTCCACCTCTATCAAGCCTAACTTTGGTCACGACCAGCCTTAGTTATCCACAGCAACCAAAATCACACCACAGTAGATACCAGTTAAAAATGCAGGATGGCGCCTAGCCAAAGCTGTGATAGCATGCCACACAATCGTGTGTTTATAGCATCATCCACCATGAAGTCAACTATACATATACGAAAATATATACTAGTTACGCTCTCACCCCCCCTCACTTAAACATTCGCCCACCTTGGTGGATCACCGTCGCTGTCCAAAACGAGTCATCTGTGTATTTTATAAAAGCATGACAAATGATACAAAAACAACTTCATGTTACTCCCACGTTAACTCGCCGGGTATCCACTTCGAACTTACAGCACGCTGCAATAATAACAAAAACAACAACTAAAAGCGTATGCATGAAAGCAAAACAGGAAACGGAAACATTTTGCTCATTTGTTCATTTTCATTTAACTAAGTGCAATTAAGTTGCATAGCTGCAGCACAGAGTTGCATTGCGAAGTATAAAAAATGTAGGGAAAGAGAGAGAGAGAGAGAGCAGGAAATGAGATACAAATAATCACGAGTGTATGTATGTGACCTTTGTGCGTTTATGTACATGTGCGTGCTGCAAGCTCAACTGGCAGTAGTAGTCCACCTTGTTTTGCGTGCTGTCATATTTCACTTACATACATATTTTATTTATATGAGTATGTACGTGTATGTGTGCGTATTTTTAAATCCTTCGAGTACGTTTATGCCCCCGTTTTTTTTTGTTTTAATTCACATCCAGCAGTGCCGTCATGGCGAAGCGACTGTTGACGACACCTGCAACTTATATGATATACATAGATATATGTATTAGTATAAATGTATATAGTAGATGTGTATGTTCGTATTAATAAGTATAAGCCCCAGCTACAATGCTTAACTCCTTTTTT
>NW_023458555.1:20253760-20256392 GCF_013731165.1 Rhagoletis pomonella | reverse complement strand
TTTTTTAAATTGTCGCTTAGTTGCCATTTAAGAATTACAAAAAAGTGTCATTAAGCTGTTGAAGGGGATAGGCAAGCAATAAAATAACAGCGAGTTAATGAACGAGACACTGAAACTTTTAGTTAAAATAGAAACACTTGACCCACACACTGCGTAGCGACTAAGGACAGAGGTGATTAGAGTTGAAATGTTTTAAAAGTACTTCTACTGGATAGTTATAAATATTTGTTTAATTGTCGGAAGAAATGGTTAAAGGGGAACAGCTGTTAAGCGTGAAACTTTAATAGGAAAAGTGTGCGGCCTCTCCTACATCACTCTAGGTAGTTAAAAACGCAGGAAAAGTATGCCTCATAATAAACCTGGACAAAGTTAAAGAACCGAGTGAGTAAACCATGATTTTGACTTAGATATTCAGATGCAGTTCCTATACAGACGAGAATGTAGAAGTGGTCCCAGTTCCTGTATCTGCACTAACGGATCCAATATGGGCTGTAGTTTTTGAATAGAAGTATACTTATTAGGAAGAGCTTAGTATCTTTCAGTACCCTACAGCTAGCAAGACACGCCAGCATATTTCTAGCTGAAGTTCTGAGTATATTTGAGGCCTGTAAAATACTAAAAATAGCGTTTGGAAAATAGAGCACTATTTTAGTCTCTAGCTTTATCTCTGTGAAAGTGAACCTCCTTTGTCCGGTACTCGTGGGACCAAGATTATGAGTGAAATTTCCACAAAAAAAGAATCGCTAAAAAAAACTGACAGGGGTTGCTTCGACATCTGCTTCAGCCCCGTGCAGAGAAGGGGTCAGACCGCCATTGTTAGGAGGCAGAGGCAGAGGGGGCTTAAGCGACAGGGCTGATCCTAATTGGGAGCGAGGCAGGTGGCAGTTGGGGAAAAGGATTTCTGGGCAGACCGGTCTCCAATCATTTTATGGCTGGAGCTGCGGGGACAGGTACCAATCTTCCACCGTGTGACGGAAACATGCAAATTAAGGATTAGAATTAACATTAATCAAGGAGCCAATAGGTTATGGTTAGGCGAGAGAACTTGTACAACAACTAGGCTACTATGGCCGCAAATTGATAGGAAAAAAAACCGAAGAGCTGCTCAGTCTCTCAAGGAAGGACATTTCGATGGTCATGGCTTGTGTAACCGGTCATTGGCTATTTCAGTTCGGCACATTTTATTTTGATCTGAAGCAAACAGCTGATGATATTGTTGCCTACATACGAGTTTGATGGCAAATAGCACATGCAATTCGCTGCAAACGGACTTCGAAACTTTCACACAAAAGTGTACCAATTCCCTGTCTGCAATGAAAAATTTTTCACGGGGGAAAAGGCTTCACCGATACGGCGTGCACAAAAAAAATGTCAACAGAGTACAATAGGGCACTTAAGCTAAAATTTCTGTCCCTATAACTTGGTAACAGTTCCTCGTAGGACTTTGAAATTTTGACAGCTGGTGCGTAAGGTGATAAGTAATCGATTTCTGTCAAAAAAAGAAAATCGAACATTTTGTTGCTTACGCCCTTTTGGCGGCTAGGGCTCGATATAGTACCAGTTATCTCTATTCATACGAGTTATCAAAGTAAAAATACTTTATGGAATTATAAGTGGATACGCTGTTTCGTTTTAAGTATCCTGCACTCGATTTCCGATACTGTTATCGAAAATTCTTCTCTGAATTGGATATCTTCACTCGTATGGTATGCCTGCTTGCTATATTACCTTCTTAAATCTAGATACATATACCTATTACGCACAGCTTTTAGCATACTTTCTGTTCTTCTATTTTCGCCTTCCCATTTTTGCATACAATTTTCCAGCCAACAGCAACGTCATTTCGGCAACAGAAATTGTCGCATTTACAACGTTACAAGCGTCGTTAGGTTGCAACGTGCCTCACACGTCGACGTCGCATAAATTTCATTTAACTGCTACAATGTAACTTCGCTGCCGCAGAAAATCGTTGGAAATGAGGCAGAAACTAGTGGAGTTTCGTGAAAATTTTCCCCAAAATTAATGGCTGCTGACGAGTGCATTGCTTAGGCGAAGTACTCGTACACACGTATTGGCGCTCGGCAACGCGCTGAGACGTGCTAAAAGTGGCAAGTTGGCTGTCTCTGCTTTTTGAAGTCTAGCTATGTACTATGTATGTAAGTATGTGTGTTAGAATAGGGACAAATTCACGTGTGCGGCAGCTCGTTTAACGTTGCAACAACATGAAAACAGTTGAAGAAGAACGTAAACTAGTTCGTCAGTTTTGCAGTCCTTTTATATTTTTCGCTATTTTGCTTTCTTCGTCGTCGTTATCCCTTTGCAGTGTCCTTGCGCTATTTTGCATAATATTGTTAAGTAGAAAGTTTGTCGCTAGCTCACTCGCTCACTTGCTGCAGCTGTTGTTGTTGCTACTCGCTAATGCTAAATATTAACTTCGTCGTTGTAGCTAGCTGCAACATGCAATGGTTGTAAGATCATTAGTAGTCCATTAGTCATTAAAAAATTTGCAACGTTGTCGACAATCGGCACCTTGACTGCAAGTACATATCTGTCTATAGTACGTTGTGGAAAAGGTACACTGAGCAAAAAAATTTTAAGGTTTTTTAGAAGGTAAAATTAAATATTACGCCGT
>NW_023458555.1:20231621-20253660 GCF_013731165.1 Rhagoletis pomonella | reverse complement strand
AAAAAATTTTAAGGTTTTTTAGAAGGTAAAATTAAATATTACGCCGTGCGAAAAAACCCAAAAATTCTTAAAACACACGAAAAAATCAATATATTCACAAAACTAGGCGCTAAATATAGTATAACTGCGTTTTTAATTTTTCTCTTTAATGTCAGAATTTTTTTTAAAGGACTTTGAATTTTCAAGGATATGATTGAATAAAAAAATGATTTAAAAGATTTGGTGCATTGTTATAGGTATCAATTAAAAGGAAAATTTTTCTAGAATTGAAAAAAATTAATCATGTTTTGGTGCATCGGGACGAAAAAGTATGGAAAATGTCCTTTTAAAATTTTATCCTTGAATATCCTTAGAAATTCCCAATATTTATTTTTGAAAAAAAAAAAATATATATATCAAGGACTAATGTGTAAACTACCGCATCCTCGAATTTCGTCCTTCCATCCTTATTAGTTTTAGGTAAAAAAAAAATTACACTTCTCTTTATAAAATACAAGCGGGTTAAATTTTGAAAATACACCACCCAGAGACCCACTCAAATACAAACACAAAACTTCGTTAAAATATGAACACCCGTTTAGGTGGATTTCACTCATAAACTCACCTACAGAAGAATTATAAATACATTCATATCTCCATACCAAATTCCAGTACTCTACCATGAACATTTCCAGAGATATTCAGTATGAAAAATTCGGTTTGTATGGCAGGTTCCACGCCCCCTTTATATACTGAATTTTTTTGGCCCATATCCATTCTTAGGACGTGTGCGGCAGGTATCCTAAATTTCAAAAAGATCGGTTCAGCCGTTCTCGAGCTTTGCGAACACAAAAAAAAAAACGGGTTTCAAAATATATATTAGTATAGATTGATAGTTACGATATACATAAATGACGATACTGGAATCATTACATTGTACAGCACTCGGCTGGGTATTGGGTCAAACCATTCTTTTTAAGAGATTGAGTCATAGGTAAAAAAGTAATTTCTACGTTTTTCGAAGTTAGTCTTCAAAATCGAGATAGGGGCCGTCGAAGTTCGAAATAGGACCTTTGGTAAAAAATTGTTTTTTATTATTATTATATAAATAACTAAAAAACTAAAAATATAGTCCGCCTTTTGCTCTTATTTAAATGGTATATAACTTTTTTTGTGCAAGCTTATATTACAGGTACTATAGGGGTCAAATATCGGGTCTCCGAAAAATTAAACCTTTTTTCTTTTGATATGCATGTTTGTATACTTAGTATGTAAAAATTTAAAAAAATACCTTTTTTTTTATAAAAAAGAATATTTTAAACAAAAAAATACTAACCGATTTTAAAAAATTGATATCGTTGTAAACGTAATCAAACCTTCCTTCTTTCGATATGCGTATTTGTCCACAGAACTGACTGCAGCCGCAACTTCAAAGTCCATTTTATCGACAGAAGTTATTGGGAGCGACAACTAGCTTCATCAAAACTTGCCTTCATTGTGGGAAGTGAAGCCACTATCAAGGCCCTGGCAACACTAAGGACAAACTTGGTATGCGTTCAGGAATGCCGAAGATCCATTGGCAATCTCTGGGACAGCATATTTTTAGTCAAACACAGTGGTATCGCGGGAAATAAAAAAAGCAGATGAATATGCCAGGAAGGGATCAGGGATGGGATTAAGCGAGGCGATTCAAAGCAGACAAGCTCTCTTGAGATTGCTGTTTTCATGAGTTGTGGAGATTGTTAGACCAGATTGTTAGACAGATGGACCAATTTGCACACATGCACTGTATCGCGATATTTCTTACCAATGCGCGGTCAATGAAGAAATTGGAGCCTCCTTTCATTGGACATTCATACGTATGCCTGTTAGGTGCCTTGTAGAAGCTATAGAAGTGAAAAAAAGCAGCTCAAATCTCTGGGGAGCACTTCATCGAGGACTTAGAAAGATCAGGGGAAAGGGGCAGGGATGGTATTTTCAGGGATTGTAGTCGAGTGGATACCAACCATCCAATGCCCAGTAAGAGTCGCAACAAACCTGGCAACGTCAGATCTGGGTTTACTTATTAAGTTGTGTATTCTCTGAGGGTTGTGCACCGGCCACAAGAGTTTGGGTATGCGGCAGCCTCTAGCAGTGCGCCACCTTTGATCCGATTTCTGGTGATTGTAGAGAAAAATATCTCTCAATCTCAATTGGGAGTGAGATCTGGTCCTCGATCGACACCAATGTCGAACCCTCCCTGGCTAACTCGTCTGCAGCCTCGTTTCCGGGAATGTTGCGATGACCAGGGACCCAAATTAAATCTAAATCGAGTTGACTACTTACGGACTACTTACTTAGCAGCGTCCTATACTCATTGATTAGTTTCGACCTTGTTGTAAGAGACGTTAAGGCCTTGATGGCCGCCTGGCTATCGGAGAAAATGGCTACGCGCTTGCCGTGACGTAAACCACTACGTTCTAGAAGACGACAGCCTTCGGCTATAGCGAATACTTCTGCCTGAAAAACACTCGCAAAATCGGGCAGGTGATCTTTGTACTCCCAGGGTCTAAGAGTAAATACCTGGAGCCATCGGTGTACATTTGATGTGCCCAAGTAGAGATATCAAGAATGACCCCGAAAGGCCTACTTCAGATCGAATTTAATGGCTAACCAGTCTCAAGTTAAATGGCAATCGAGATACCCAGTTCTCTGAGTCTTACAGCCGATAGTGATGTGGTGTGCCTTATGTGAAGTTCTATACGAAATACGTTTGATATAACATTTAGGGCATCAGCGGGGCAAGTCTGGTAATACCATTGTGGTACCGACGCATGCAGCTCTCTGAGCTCTGCCTAGTTTCACTTGATTATACTGGTTATTTAAGGCCATTCACCATACCAGAGAACCTTAGCATAAGATCGGAGTATACTTCTACGTTTAAGTATACGCTTTTTATTGCTAAATTAAATAAATTACATTAGAAATTCTCTATCGGAAAATTAAATAACGAATAATTTACTTTTTTCCTCAAATCGACATAGCACCCAAGCGGAATTTCTTACAGTGTGTCGCCTAGTTTCTGGCCCTCTCTTCATTCTGTGCAGCTTCATTTTTACGCTTGTTGTGTTGCCACCATTGTAACTAACTTTTATGACTCTGCTGCTGCTTGTTTTTTTTTGTTTTATATTGTATCACACCATTACTGAAAGCGCTAGCTGCTTTGGGTTCCTTACGTTTTCAGCTGCAACAAAATTTGGGTGTTAGAAACTTCAACTTATGCATATATTTACTGGTACATACCTACAGACACTTAGACGTAGTTTTCCGCTAGTTATAGTTGTTTTGTAAGCCAAAGTATTTGTTGCTGCTTAACATAAATTTCAAAGTCTACAACTGCTGTTACTCATCTTATTTTGTCTTCTTCCTAGTATTTTTCTTCTTCCTCAGCCACCCGCCTTGATAACAACTCTTACTCCTTTCGCTAGCATTGCAAAGTTCAAGTTCTTCATGAACTTTGACCAAAGTTTTTTGGTATTTCACAGCCACTCAGGAAAATCTTGAGGCAAGCAGCTGTTGTCGACACATGTTGTGACGTTGTATATGTTGCTGTCTCTTTCACACTTGCGGCACTAACTCTGGTGCTGCTGATTTTCGATATGAGTTTAGTAAGTTTTCGATGTTTTTAGTTGGCTTGTCAATGTCGTATCTATGCCGGTGTATGTCTAAAATTCGTTTGGCTTCATATTTTACCCAAATTTATTTATTTTTAGTGAGGGAGAAGTCTTGCCGGTAAGCATAAGTTATTTTATACATACATTTTCTACACAATCAAGTACGTACTTCACAGCGCGCCAGCGAGTAGATATTCACTTAATTTTTTTTCGTTTAATTTCCACGCACTCTTCTCTGCTTACCACTCTGTGTGCGCCCGCCAAGTAAATGAAGCCGAAAAATTGCAACCAACTTCCTTTACCACTTTAACTCGCTCTCTGCCGTGGCACCCCACCTTGTACACCCACAGCATGGTTGGTGAACTGTGCCGTCAAGCGACAAATCAGCCAGCCATCCATACCCGGCAGTCAGTTAACCGTCAGTTAGTCAACTATTGAAATCGGATAGAGCGTTCTACCATGCGGTTATCCGACAGATTTGTGTGTATAGATCAGTGATTTCCAAAGTGGTCCTGGGGTCCACGGGAGGCTCTACGGTGGTCTACGTTGGCGTGAAAAATAAATGGGAGTGCACGAGTTGTAAGTGAGGGTGCACGAAAATTAATCTTATGGTTGCTTGCTAGCCTCTAAATTAACTCAAAGTTTTTTGAGTGGTGTATAGTGCTTTTGACGCACTTCTCCGCTTACCGTCACTTTGTGTATTCATACGTATGGACGCCTTTAAAGCCAGTGGAGCGAGAAGCAAATTGCTGGCGGCAGAGAGCACGCCACCACATTACCTTTGTTGAAGAGATTCTATAATGTTAGTTCCCGAAGGCTGAATGCTGGTTTAATTCCAGTACTGAGCCAGGACTCACACATTAGTGATGGTTCCAAAACTGATTCTGGGTCAGGATCTGAGGTCTTTTTCGAAGGCAATGGTAATAAGCTTTACTTTTCTCTTGGCGTATATGCTTCGGTCTACCAGGCTGAGGTCAGTAAATGCAAATAGGTGGGGAAGGGAAAGGAGTTTACGTGTCTGCAGGGACAGCCAAGCTGTACTTAAGGCATTGGCCAGCCCTCTAACTAAGTACTTTCAGACTGTTTCGGAAATGCAAGTCTCTATTAAATTAAATAAGGAGCTTGCTTTACTCTGGGTGCCAGATCTCTCGGGAGTACCTGGTAATGCGACATATGACCGTTTGGCCACAGTTAGCTTAGACCAGGCATTCCTCGATCCGCAACCAGGTGGGCAAAACTTATATTGCCTTCAATCTCAGGTAGACGGGACTGCCCTCATTGATAGACAGGACTGCATACAACTAGTTGGACTGCTGACTGGTCACTTCACACCTGACTGCTATATGCGTAAATGACAACTCCATTTGGGCATCCTGCTTTCAGAAGCATAAGACGGTAGACCACTTTTTGTGCTGCTTGCTTGCTTGGCTGTTTGTCATCGATTTTTCTAGATTCGGTCTTTTCTCCATTGTCAGTTTATGAATTTAAAGTTTGGTGAAAAAAGCTTTTCGGTTTTGTTGTTTCAAGGCTTGTGTTTTGAAAATGTGAGCGATAAATATATTTTTCGCATCACTAGAAAACTCGGAGCGATAAAAATAAAAAAATTATGCCATCAACACAAATAAACTATTTTATAAATACGCCGAATGTAATTTCATGAGCGAGCCGTACATGTGAAGAGAATGTAAATAACGCTATCGCTCGGAGTGCTCTTAAAAAATATAACCCCTCAGAGCGAGAGCTTGCTTTGATGACTTTACGAGCTCCTTTTTATACATGTAAGTGTGTAATCAAATTATTTTAATAAATAGAACACAAGAAAATGTTTTTATTTTTTTTATTTTTGTTACTCAGAATTTAGTTTTGGAACTCACCCGCGATGCAAATTTACATCGTTAGATCTAATCTTCACCGAAACCATTAAAGTTTTGAAAGGGGTCTACGAGAAAAAAAGTTTGGGAACCTCTGGTATAGATACTCGAATGTATACTTGTATTTATTTACGTTTCCCGACTCATCAAGCGTTCCCATTCCAAAACTCAGTCCCTCCTACAAATCCATCTATGTTCGAGTAAGTAAGAACACACATTTCCGGTTCGCTGCATTTTGCGTATGTGTCGTACTCGCTTTGGGTTATTTACTTTGTTTTTGTTTGACTTTAGTAACGATATATTTTTCATTTATCTGTTTAAGTTGTTTCGCTTTTTTTGTTTTTTGTTGTCGTTTTTTTTTGCTTAGTTTCAAAATGTACGCATACATATTTTCGCTTCGGTTGAGTGCGCAAACCCGCAAAAATTTTTTTTTTCAAAGCATTCAGTCACAGTAAAAGAACTTTTGCAACTATTTCATACAAGTGCTACGTAAAATATACACAACATTATATATATGTATATACAAGTCTGTACACATATCTAACATATTTATGCACATTAGGGTAGGTCAATTTGTATGGGAGATTTTTTCGACTCTTCGCGTATAGCACGTGTAATTCTAAGAAAATTGGCTGAAAAAAACATGGGGCTAAAACCAATTTGTACTTTATCAAATTGCGAAAAAAGGTTTCTTAAGTGGCATTTTGCCGTAGAGTCGTAAAGAATTGCTTAAATTTTGTATAAGAATATGCTGTGAGGAATCCACTGCTGCACTTATCTTTCCCTCAAAACTTCCACCAGGGGTCGCAATAGTGAAATTTTTCTCATTTTTCATTTTTGTTTATTCGGCAAATTTACTTAGAATCCTCCTATGCTATATGCGTATAGAAAAAAATTTACCCTCCCTAATGCACATATATGAACAAATGATGGAAAAATGTGTGTTTATTTTCACATTTTTGTCGTACGAGCTAACTGACCTCCTTTCATTTTTTTCATTAACTTTCTACACATGCAATGTGCGTAAAGATAAATTCGCAGAACGATTCATCATTTTGACTTTACATCAAATTACTTTTAGTATTTTCATTGTCTGAGTCAATATTCACTCAACTCGGGGGGCAAATGTTTCTTTTTTTAAACTCACATAAAATCTGGAATATCTGCTTGCTTATTGAAAAGTTTTTCTATAAATTCCATCATCGATTATACATCACGCAAACAGATTTATTTTCATACCGAAAGTAGACAGGTCCTTCCACAATTGGTTCGTGTCCCATTCATGGGTGCGCCGTGTGGAAGGATAATTTCACTTGGATAACGCAGTTCTCTCGAAGCTTCCAAAGTTTCCTCAACTTTGTGATCTAGAGAGGTATGATGAAAGCTTTGGGGAGCGTGATTTTTCTGCGTCGAAAGAAGGCTATTGCCTATCGAGCCCAAAGTATACTCTTCCCTCGCTCTGCAGGGTGACATTACTGGTATTTATTGGCACACCAAGTCCAACATTACTTCAAAGTTATAACTTCCGCTTGGCCAGAATTCCAAATTTAGATATGGTATCTTAGATAAGGTTCTTTTTCGGTCCTACCAAAAACGGCTTTGAATTCGGCTGAACTGAAAGCTTGAAACAACAATTGTAAAGATAAATCTGTTGGTACACGAAGGGCTTCGGCGTTTTCCATAGTAAAGCCTTAAATGTAATTTGTAGAAGGTTTATCCCACGGTGGTTGCTCCAAATAAGTAACATGTTCATGCTTGTGGATTGGCAAAGTACAACGTCTGATACATTTTACATATTTAGGTACCTGCCGACGACGGCTGAACCCCACGGTGTTCAGAAACACAGCGGATCAAAACAATTCGTTGATCAACGTCCCGAAATGCAAGCATCTCAGTTGCAATGCAACACCACAGCGAGGCAAAAAACGATCGCTCTACCCGCATTTAGGCTTAAACTAAAACCACATAGATACTCCCAGAGAGGCCGTACCCAAGAACAGGCCAGAAGGAACTCGGGGGGCCCTTCCACCCCGTGGTCAAAACTCGTAGCCACAACTTCTAGCAGTTGAGTTTCGATACCACTCCGGACTGGTTTCCACAACCCACGCATTTACTTCTCAAACATTTACACGTAATCGCCGTCTAAAGACCTCTCGGACCAAGTCAGCCAGGCTTTCATTATTCTGACTCGTAGAGATAGTATTGTCAAAAATAAACTGTCCATCTACCCATTTATTTCCCATCCCTAATGCCAGAGTACATCGGGAATTCATAAACAACGTGTCTCCTCCCTCTGCGCACCACGGACCTAACCGCCGAATCGTGAAGATTCCGCTAATGCTAAAACTAGTTAAATGGCCCAGGTGCAGTTAGAAAAAAAACCAGACTCAGACAAAATCTAAAATCCGGGCCTTCGTGGACATAATAAACACCCAGAATGTACTCATAAGTCCGGCCGTTGGAAGTATTGTCCCGGCGGTCCCACAACTTTCTCTATACCGTCCCCCACAAAGATCGTGTGCATTCTAGCAATCCTCCCCATCAGCATCCGAAGGCACTTAACAAGAAGACTATAGAATGTTCTATGACTACCAGATCACGGGGAGACGCTACCATTAACACCTGTAGTGCATCAGTGAAAACTGTGTGCCATACCGGCAGAAAAGCCAGCAGGATTACCCTCTGGCACGACCAAATCTTTTGATGACCCGCAACCGTTATAAGAGTTGCATACCTAACAGCAGACCCGTAAGTGACACAAGCCAAAATAAAGTCCGGATATATGGTAGACAAAGTTTAATGAGATGCATATATATCTGCGAACATTAGACTAAATTGCACTTAGCAGTTGGTACATGTATCTAACCAGCTCTTCTCAAGAATGCTCAAAGCGTCTTCTCAAACGAGAATAAATGACTAAATGGATAATTCGATCCCGGTGTCACTAATGCCACTACACTTGGCGACAAGGTATCGGAGGCTCCGCCCAACCACAAATCCCACACCAAATTTACTATCCGTATCATAACAACTAAAACAGATATTGGTTCCTGCGATTTTTTTGTACTCATGTTCCGTACAACTTTTTTCTCTATTACCGTGCCATCAGCCTTTTATTTCTGAAGGAAATTCAGGGTGAATAGGGGGCTGGATATTCAAGGCACATGTCAGTAGATAAGCCGTGGCCCATGTTCTGCATGCAGAGGTCGTCTTGACTTCAGGAGACGTAAATACTAGAGGCACTTTTGCTTTTCCATGGGAATAGTTTTTCACATGGCGAGTCCAGCGGCACCGTTTACAGCAAAATAGCGATGCTGCTGGCGTATGCAGATTTCTCGACTAAGAAAATGGAGATAAAAAGGCTGGTCTACCGGTGTATAAGGACAACCCGTGTTGGCGAGAATTTTCAGAAAGTCGCAAAGAAGGGGTCTTTGAAAAAAAGGTATTTTTGCTGTTAGAATATTCCGCTGCTGAATTGAAAAAAAAAAACGAAATAGCGGGACAATATTTGCCCAAATCACGGCTGCGAACCTACACAAAAATCGAGTTACTGCAAGGAGAAGAGTTGCATTTCCTTTGAAAGTATTAAGTGATGAATTTTTTCGTAATTACAGGAGGAAATATTTTATAAAAGCATAATTCTGTTAAAATTTCATTGAAAAATCTCTGAAAAGGGGCAAAAGTCGCACATAATTTTGGAAAAGGGTGAACAGAAAACTCGCGACTTTCCAACTCCAGAATTTCTAACTGAACTTCTGTACATATTTTATGATAAGATGTTCGAAATTGCCTTTCTCTTGAGACTCCTGCTCCCTAAAGAAATTCTTACTTAAGGGACCTTCCACACCAAGCGGATAGGAAAAACTCTTTCCGAAAAAGTGATGCTTTTGTAAGTGTACACAGAACTTTTTTTATATGATGGTTACATTTCGAATCATGGGCTTCTAAGTAAAGGAAAAATTAAAACTAGGTTCATTTTAAGTAGTTTTTCGTACTCAAATGTCAAAAAAATATTATTTTTCGAGATTTGTATAGGAACATTGGGCACGTTCAGAAGGCGCAACAGCTCAGTAACTGTTGCCATTGCACCTTCTGAACGCGTTGTTGTGTACTTCTGATCAACTAAACAGTTGCGTGTTAAATGATTGTAATATTTTTCTGATCATTAGAAACAACACGTTGTAGAGTGTTGAATTTGACAGCTAATGCATCAAGCCGTTCAGAAGACGCATATCGATCACTGATAATTTTAGCAACGGTTGCGCTCAACTGCTGCGCCTTCTGAATCTACGCATTCCCACGCCTTTAAAAGTGAAACCAACTTTCCAAACATTGCTTTTTTTTTGGATACCACAGAGGAAGTAAAAATTTTTAATCAAAATTTTCGAAACTTAGACAATATTTTCGGCCGCTGTGGTGTAGTGGTAATCAGTGCGCGCTTTCACTCCTCAACGCCTGGGTTCAAGCCCTGGTCAAAACAACATCGCGAAAAAAGGTTTCTTCTGAACAGCGGTCGTCTGCCATGAAAATCAGCTTCCCATAAAAATACAATCGCCGTTCGGAGTCGGCGTAAAACTGTAGGTCTCTCCGCTTTGTGTGACAACATCAAGGCGCACGCCACAAATTGGAGGAGAAGCTCGGCCAAACACTAACATATGTGTAAGCGCCAATCTATTATATTATTATTATTAGACAATATTTTTTTTTTAATTTTTTTAGCAATACGATTCAGTAGGATCCTATGGATATGATAGTTATTTAATCGTAGGCGTATTCTGTGATTACTTTAATCGTGCAGTAGGTATAGAAAAATAGTAGGATTTCCCAAAGTTGGATGAGTTTTTTTAAGAGCTTTTAATTAACTTGCTCTGTTTGTATGTATGTAAGTATGTTTGTTTGGGGCAAATCTTGCAATCAATTTTTGACCAACTTTCAGATGACCTATAGATTTCAACCTGATGATAAAGCAATACAAAAGATGAGTTATTGCGATAGGTGGCGCAGCAGTCGAGATATTTGAAAAACCCGCATTTATAATCCGATTTGGGTCATAATCAAAACGCATATTAACTACATGAAAAGGAATAACTCTACAAACAATTTTTTCGATAGGTGGCAAAGGGGCCGAGATATTTGACAAATCTGTATTTATGGTCCGACTTCGTTCATATTTAGAAAGTTTGTTTTAAAAGCATTTTTTTTTTGCTATTAACTTTTTAACTTGAAATCTTGAATTTTTAGTTTAAATTTTGAATTTTCGATGTCAAAGTTAAGATTTTTAATTAACGAAAACTCACCACCGCATGGCGGTGACGTTGCCGTTGCTTCTCTCTCTCTCTATCAGCAGTAAATTTGATACGCTGCTACGTATGTCAACCTAGTTTACGCTACGTCGTTGACTAACTGAGCTTTAAGAAATGGAGTTCGTCTAATAAGCGCAGTTGAGCACAAACTCCTATCGATTCGGTGACCTTTTAGTTAAGCTGTAAGCTTAGAATTTTTGGGTTTTAAATTTTTAATTTTGTTCTTAAACTTTAATTTGTTGTTTTTAATTTTAATTTTGAGTTTTGTGTGTTAAACTGTGAATTTTGAACTTTGATTTTATAAATTTTTGTTTTTAATTCCAAATTTTTTTTGTTTTACTTAAAAATTTTTATTTTATTTGTTGTAATTCTAGTTTCTTATTTTTTTAA
The DNA here is from genome assembly GCF_013731165.1 of Rhagoletis pomonella. Classification (NCBI taxonomy): domain Eukaryota; kingdom Metazoa; phylum Arthropoda; class Insecta; order Diptera; family Tephritidae; genus Rhagoletis; species Rhagoletis pomonella. Next base: position 20,242,464 of record NW_023458555.1, on the reverse strand, counting down.
TTTTTGTTTTATGTTAAATGTCCATGAGTTTTGAGTTATCAATTTGAAATGTGTATTTATTATTTTACAAAAAAATATTTTTTCTGGTATTCCACACCGCAAGTAAAAATTCCAAAACAGAATTTTGGAATTTTTCAGTTCATGTAAAAAGACATTCAATTAAAGTAAAATTTAAACAAAATATTTAAGTTTAACTACTATAAAAAGGACCACAGCGACTTCAAAAGCACTTCCGATGTGGACACAATTTTTTTTATTTCGTTTTTCAAAAACGCGGGAAATTTTCTGTACAAATTTTGAGGTTATATATATATATTTTTTTAATTTTTTTTCAGTACGAAAATGTACAATTACCCAAAATGTGAACGAATTCGAACGCACCACTTATTTTCCTGTCTGCTTGACGTGAAATACTCCGTGTAAGAAATAGACTTCGTGAAAAAAGCGCAGTTGAGCACAAACTCCTATCGATTCGGTGACTGTGAGCAAAGCCTAGCTTTAAAATTTATCAAATCTGTTTACAAATCTCTTTTGGCGACAATTATTTAAGTAAGTTTTAGTATACTTGTATTAAAAATTGGTCTTACAATTTAACTCCTGTTACGGTTAATACATTTGTATGTCTGTCTGTCAGCACAATCATTCATGTGTGGCATGTCGACACACGCGCCACTTACATACATACATAATGTACGTACATGTGTATTTACACTTTAAGGCGTGCCTGTTTTATTAAGCGTGAAATAATATCGTCGCATAAACCTTATTCTCTTCGTTCATTCATTTTCGTTTGTCTGGCTTTTTGCTTTGTATTGTTATTTTATCGCTCCTCAGCTCAATTAAATTTTATTTTATTTTTAACGTTTCCTTCTTTGCCAAACACGTGTGTTTGTTCATATGAGTCTACCACTTTGCCAAAAATGGTTTATCAGGGTCTGCTTTTAGCCGCCACCACCATCGTCACTGCCACCACCATCGTCACTGCCACCACCACCGTCACTACCACAGCCAATCCTATCCTGGCCACTCAAGCAGTTAGTCTGTCATTTAGTCAGTGAGGCAAGGCAATCACCCGCATTTTCCGCCGCTTTTTGTTGTTGCGTTGCGTGAAAACTCGAAATGAATTCATTGAAGCGTTAAAGCAGCAGCAATTTGACAAATTCTTTTTTACGCATTCTTATTGTATCTTTTGATTTTTTTCCATATTCTGCCTTTATTTTTCATTCTGGTGTACTCTACACATACATATGTATAGTCTGTGACCTCTTGCGTGCTTCTTTGGCGTAGACAATTTTCTCGAGTATGTGAAAAAAAAACATTTAATTACACAATATTCGACAGATTTTGCTTTTCGAAATGCACTTAACAAATTATAGGGTAATTTGTGGAAGAAGTAAGGAGGGCGGATGATAGGAATTGAATAGTGGTCGAATATTGTGGTGGCTATGAATGTGTAGTATGGGAAAATACATAAATTCTGGGAATTCTAAAAGTTTGGGTTGAGTGTTCCATTTTAACTAGGAATCTTGAGTTTTTCGTTTTGGTCACACACTAATTTAGCTTAGATTCGATCATGATGAAATAACGGTACACCTAAATTTTTAAATGAGAACTGTAGTGTGGGTTATGTTTTTGGCTTAAAAATTACTCGTCAGTTTTGAATTTCATAATTAAAATTTTGAATTGAACTGCAAACTTACTCTATAGAATTCTTAAAATTTAAAATTTTTTGATTTTTTATTTTTAAAATTTAGTATGTTGTTTTTCATTTTAATTTTGTGTTTTGAATTTCCTTACTTGAATATTCTGTTTACATTTAGATACCATTGCAATTTAAATTTGGGTTGAATTAAACATTTTTGTTTGAACTCTGAAATAAGAGTTTGGAATAATTTTCACTTCCTTATTTAAAGTTTTAAATTGTAATTTTTAAGGATTTTTTAATTTTATATTTTAATTATTTTGTATATAAATTTCTTTGCTTAAGTTTTTGGTTTCAGTTAAATGTAAAGTTCAAAAAGATTTTAAACGCTGAATATCGAGTTTTTGATCAATTTTTAACTTTTATTCAATATTTTTATTACTAAATATTATTATTTTATTATTTTTTAATTCCCAAGACTAAATTTTTATTTAAATTCTTAATTTTAAGGTTTGAATTTCGAGCTTTGAGTTTTCAATTTTGAGATTTTATTTAATTTTTTTTTTTTTAATTTTGAATCCTTAGTTTTTTTTTAGTCCTTAGGAAATTTGGATTTTTCACTTTTCACTTTCTTGTTTTTAGTTTTAATTAAATTTTTGGATTTTGAATTTATATATACCTTTAAATTAAGGAATATACCACTTTTATTTTAATATTTATCACATCCGAAACTATTTTAAGTAGTTAAGTACAAAAAAATTTGGGTTAGGCCACTTCTGCTAAATTCTTTATTTTTTATTAAAACGTTTAATATGTACGGAATTTAAAATTTTTGTATTTTAATTCTAAAATTTTAATTTAGAAGAAGGCATGCTGAATTTCAAAGTTTTAATTTTTAATTCAGATTTTTTAAATTTTTTATTTTCATTAAACATTTTTAATTTAATTTTTAATTCCTTATTGCTAATTTTTGACTTAAATTTTTTATTTTCAGTCAAAGTTTTTATTTCTAATTTTTAATTGAGTTAAGTTTTCAACTTAAGTTTTTTGTCTTAAATTTTTAGTTTTCATTATAGATTTATACATAATTTTAAATAAAATTCCTTAATTGCATTTGTTATTTTAATTTGGAATTTTGATATTGAAATTTTGAACTTTAATTAAAACTTTTAATTTTGAAGTTAAAATTTTTTAGTCTGTGATGCAATACCAAAATTTATAAAAACAAAGAAGACATTAAATGTTTCATAAATCGAAAATTTTTTCTTTTAAATCTACTTTATTTTTTATGAATGTGGCTATTAGCCTACAATTTTGAATTTGTAGTTTTCATGTTAAAGTTTTAAATTTTCAAAACATAATTTTGATTTGAATTTCTTGCTTTTTATTTATTTTAATTTTAAACTTGATTTTATATTTAAGTTTTTAATTTTGAACTAATATTTTTTATATATTTTAGTTTAAGTGTTTAATTTTGGATTTTTATTTCTTAAGCCAAATTTTTAAAATTTCAATACAGATTTATGAATTAATTTTCGTATACACATTTTTAGTTTGGAATTAATATTTTGAAATTCAGATTTCTATTTAAAATTATTGATTTTGAAAATTTTTAAAATTTCTATCTCCACATAATAATATTAAAAATATAATACTATCATTAAACGACCTTGCCATGGTTCTGCTTGCAAAATTTATGCCTTTGCCGCTTTCGTTATGTTGCAGAGAATTTCCTATCCAGTGAGCTGTTTAACAAATTGAGTGCAAACCGGCAAATAAACCAGTTTCCAGTGCATTGGTTTGTATGAGCCGGACGTAAACACAACATGTTTGTAGTGCATCGGCTGCAACATCAAACTGCTAAAAATAAAAAGCCTAACATAATGCATTAAAACTGTACCATCTAATTATGAACACTGATTGACAAATCACAATTCAATGTTTACTAATTATTTATTTATAATTTACAGCTTTGAATTGAATTAAAGCGAGCGTTCAGTTGAAGCGAAAATATGTATGTATATACATATGTATGCATTTAACATAAGTACATTAACATATCCAATAGAGTTAACAGCACCCCATAACATTTTCAGTGCATAATTTTCGTGCATTGGCAGCTCTTGAACTCACTGTTAACAACAGCTTAGAGCGCAAAGCGCGCTGTTACCGATAAAACACCAAACAGTTCCGCACGCTGTTAACTCTTCTGTTTGTCCACTGTTCCCATCATTCGAGCGTAAGCTAACCATCTGTTATAATGTTCGTGTACTCTGTTAAAGTAAGGTGTGCATTGGATGCATTTCGTTTTGCAGCATTCTTAAATGCTCGTAATAATTTTATTAAGGCGTTGCTAGTAGGTCACTAACGAAAAATGTTGCGTATGCGAAGGACAATGGTTTTTTTTCACAAATATTTTTATGTAAGTAGAATTGTTTGTAAGTAGGTACATAGATATTATGTAAAAATATATATATTTGTAATTTAAATAAGGTAGAATTTGTGTGTCGTTTATAAGTTTGCTTTCCAAAGACTTGTATACATACATATTTGTATAATAATACTTTATTTCAAGCATATCCTTTTTCTTTTTGACGTGCACCTTCCATCGTTTAGCTTCAAGATTCATGCCCAGATACTTCGCTGAATTTGCATAAGGTATCTTAAATGCACCCATTTACAGTTGGTGATGAGGGATTTCCTTTAAAAAAAATCGACATCGGTAGATTTCCTCCGATTTAACTCAAGCTGCAATTTTTTGTCCAGATGCGCTGCATTGAGGAACGCCAGCTTCAATAGTGCTCAGGTCGGAATAGCAATTTTCATGATTTGTTCGCAATAATCCATCTGTTAGATTCAATTGTACATAGTCACAATATTGCTCGGGAAGCTGCATTTTTAGCTTATGGATAAGTACTTTGTGCAGAACTTGATTGAAAACTTTTTAAATATCCAGAAGCACAGCAGAGCAGATTTTGTTTTCTTCAAACGGGCGTTCGATAACATCAGTTATACGATGATATTGATCAATGGTGGAATCTTCTTTCCTGAATCCAAATTTATGTGAGGGATATCAGCCTTATTCATCCCACCGTTGGTTAGCTATGTATGTACATATGTACATATTTCGTCTGCTTTATCGCCCGCATCCGCCAAATTTATTAGCTAATACTAGCTAGAATAGAGGTAATAAACCACCCTACCTGTGGTGTTCCTTTACATTATCTTTCATTACCTTGGCTACGCTTCACTCCGCTCTTATGTTGAATATTTCGCTAACGTCCAGAAAAACACGATGTATATGTTTCTCATATTCTGGAGCCATTTCTATATAAAGTACAAGTGAATATAGTTCAGTTACTGTGTATTCGCTTCTCGTATAAAAAGTAATCTTGCAAAATCCTAAGAGGTTGAGGACTTCCCACCATAAAATTCAATGGTAAAGAGGTGGTTTATTGAACTCATTTAAGGACGTACCAGGACAAGTGAAATCCTCAAGTCAGGAATTGGCGATAAAATCCATTAAATGATATCAGACGATTAAAGAATAGAAGTTTGTCAGGTGATTGAAACTGTATAGATTTGGACTGATTTGGGTATATCATAATATATCTGAATATTTCGACATGAAATAGGTACCAGTATATGCGGGCTGGGTGTGCAATTGCTGAATCGCGCGATTTTTTATTACAAATTTTCACTATAATAAAATATTTTTTTACCTTCAATGTTATATATTTTATATTCTTTATATTTAATGCCTCTCATAGTATTTTTGGTTAAAGACATCTATATATTTATGTTTTCAACGATCTGGCATTACATGCTTCGCGCCCAGCGCTAAAAAATTATATATTTACGATTGTTTGCGAATAGAAACTTATTTTAGGTACAATTTTATAAGCATTAATTGTTAAATATTAAAGAAAAACCATGTGCATTCATTTGTTTATGAAGAAAAGATGGTCTATTAATAAAAAGAAAAGTGATTAGCGCAGTGTTCATATAAAAAAAGTGAAGTAATGGGTAAATTTTAACAACAACCTTAAAACTGTTGTCATTTGTACACAAAGTCTTGAAAAAATCGATCAATGAGCACCCCTCAACACCCCCGGCGAATTTCACTAAAAAATTCATTATACTTTGCCTGATATAGGAAATGGTCCATTATTGGAAATCTCAGCCCAGCAGCCTTCCAAATATCCGATCGGATATCCGAATCCGGCTCTTTTCTCGGTTATCTACATCTAATAATCGAAATCCATCTGTAGTTAATTCATTTGTTGGGATTATATAAGAATCAAATTCTACATTTATAAAATCTGAATATTCGTAACTTCAATATCATTGATGACCAATAGTTTTTAAAGTTACTGAATTTTACATGGTATCAGGAATCCGGTTATCTGGGAAAATCTCTATCCGGCACATCTTTACTAAAAACACAACCGACTTCAAGGACGACATTCAGTTACCATCGTTACCATCTTTGCGATAAAAAAAAAAACAAGATTTATTGAAATCAGATCACGTGGTTCAAAGTTATGCGGTAGCGTACATAAAAAAATAAAAAAATATTCCAACGAATTGATTGACCTCCCCCTTTTTTGAAGTTGGTTAAAAATGTGTGAGTTCTTTATTAGTTTTATGTAAATAAAGTGTAATTTATGAAACTTGAAAGAGTTGCGCAGGCACCAAAGCGAAAGTCCTTGAATTAAGTTTATCCAGAATAAGCCTTCTTCGACTATTTCCTGTTTTTCAGCCTGAAGAATAATAGTACCAACATTTAGACTTGGCAATCCGTTTTCATTTATTTTATTTTTTTGCAATAAAAACATTTTCGTCCGTTTTAGAAGTTTAGAACGAGTTGAAGTTCGAAGGTCTTTAGGAGGTTGAGAAGGCATATAGAGGAGAGAAAAAGTCATGTTTATTTTAGCATTGTTATTGAGCTTTGTACCACGATTATGTTAATCAGGAAAAATGGAAAAAAGCGGGCTCGATCTCTGCTGAAGTCTAGAAAAAGAAATCTGATGAGATGTGTTGAACTCCGAAACAGCAGCTATAACTGCTACCGCTTAGACCTTGTTTCTTTTCGCATTCCTAATAAGCATTATCGTGGTAGAAAGCTTAATAACAATATTATCATAAAATGTTAATAAGCCACAATAAAATTAAAAAAAGTTACGTATTTTTATCCTCATTATCCGAATCTGTAGTAAAAATGCACATACATATATGTGACCTGGTCTACGAAAAGGGAGCTTACGTGCGAAAACTAGTTTTTTGTGAAAAAGCTGTTAAAAGTAAGCAACTCGTTTCGTCAGTTTCTCATTATCTCGTTAATTGTTCTCCGCGCCGGACGTCCAGTAAGTGTTGTTGTTTGTGTAGTATGTGTTGTTGTTGGTGTAGTAAGTGTTGTTGTTGGTCGGAATATTATTATAGTTCATCGTGTAAGTTGCTAGTGTGGAACATTTAAAAAAAGTAACACTGAAGAAGTGACGTTTACTGTTTCTGTTGATTATCGTCTTCGCATTTCGCATGAAATGAAACATGAGTGTTGATGAGGAGTTCGGTGCCGTATACGGACAATATTTCCATGATAAGGATGATGAAAACGATGATGAAAACTATGAAGAGAGCGATTATGATGAAGACGAAGTATGTGTATCTCAGGCAGAAGATGATACCGAACAAACTTTTGTTAAGATGGACCTGTATGTTGTTGATGTAAAGGAGGAGGAGCTGGTAACAAAATTTCTGTCAAAAGATTGTTGTAATAATGAATGCCATCAGGCATGAGGCATCATTACCTAGGGGTTATAATAAAGCTGTATCGGCTGAAAAAGTCGTCTGGTATGAATGGGACAGCTATTTTAAACCACTGTACAAGTCACTTGTTGGAATAACGCAATTCTATCATTTCATAATCTCTACAGATTGTGTAAAAACAAAGAAATTCGCAGACAGTGAAAAAGTGCAGTCCTTTAAGCTTCTGTAAAAACCTATCGATCCTGAAATGCTGAAAGTTATACAACCAGCCGGTTTATCTTTGTAACGTCAGTGGTACATCTATCACAATCTTCGCAGCTTAGTTTCGGATATATCTAAAGTAGATATTGTGGCTCCATTGCCGAAAGATTTGCCATCGAAGAAACGGAAGGCAAAAACTAGTGAAGATGTTCTCAAACCAGACGAGGAACCAGGTCCATCTTCCTCAGGATCAACACGTAAAAAGATCTCAAGGAAAACGACAACAAAGAAAAATACATGAACTACTCAGCATTATTATTTTTGGCCCATAATACGTTTTTCTAGTGTATAATCATGTCTTTATAGCTTATAATTCAATGTATTTTGGTCATTACCAATAAATTATATTTTGTCGTATTATTACACTTCTTTCTCTACAGCATCTCATCTTCCATCCGAATCAACCAAAAAGTGAAAATTGATTTTTTGACACCTAAGCCCCCTTTCCGTAGACCAGGTCACATATGTCTAATTTAATTCCCTTTATATATGTATATGTATGTATGCATACATTTTTAGCTATGCTTGCATGTATGTAGATATGTATGTACTAGGGATGTTAATTTTTCAGCTTTTTCCGATTTCGGGATTTTCGGGATGTCGTAATCACAATCCTTAGATCCCGGGATATCAGCAACTTAAATCGAAAAAATTTCTTCAATATTATTTGGGAAGCTCTCCTACCATAAAATAAATAATAAATAAGTGAGTTGGAAACCTACTTTTTTATTTAAAGTGGCGTTGTTTTTTTTTTCTCCCTGACGTTAGGAAAGGACTTTGCAATTTCGAAGATATGATTAATGCCAAAAATTATTTAAAAAATTCAATGCAATGTAGAATAAAAATATGGGTACCAAATGCAAGAGGAAATTTCTTTGGAATTTAAAAAAATTCAACATTTTTGAATTCACAAGGATGAATAGCTCATTTTTAAACTAAGAAAGCTAGAAGGACGAAATTCGAGAATGTTATCGAGTTTATATAAGTCCTACTAGTCCTTTTGCACCAAAAACTTGAATATGTTTAAATTCTACAGGATTTCCTCTTTAATTTGATACCATAGTTTCGCGAATATATTTATTATTGTGTTTATAATATACTTTCGCGCAGTGTTATGTGTATAAAGAGCTAGACATTTATAAAAAATATTAATTATTAAATACAAAAAAAAGAAATATAGCTAATACTGGTCAAGAAAAGGAGTTTCTGTTATTGCCATCAGTGCAAATTACAAATCCCGAATATCCCGGTATTATTTGCCAAGAATTCCGGAATTTTTGGGACTTTCATAGTACATTAGGGTGGTCCAAAAATGCATGTGAAAAGTAAAGTCGGAATTTTTAAGCTCGCACCCCCTAGGATTATTCTATACAGAAAAAGATATACCCCTATTTTTTATTTTTTTTTGGAAATTAAAACATATGTAGAGGTCGCTCAAAGCGCTCAAAGTATATTATATGGGGAGAAAATAACTTTTCGTTGAAATGGTATAGAATTCTTAAATTCAATATATTTCTACCATTTCTAACCATTTTTTCATCGCATCTATAATTTATAGGTCCGCCATAAATCCAAGAAAGACCCGAAAAATGCAATGAGGGACCAATAAAAAGTCGTTAGTATTAAAAAATTGTTAAATAAACAATTGGGTATTATTATTGAAAGCCTCCTGCAGAGAACAAGAGTTTTCCGATCGAAAAAATATTTATTTTCAAGAATTCCATACGATTTCTAGGACGAAAAGTTGTTTTTCCCCATACAAAAATACATGGAAAACCTTGAGCGCTTTGAGCGACCTCTTAATATCTCTTGATTTCAAAATAAAAAAAGGGTTGTACTTTTTTCGATATAGAACAATCCTAGGGGGTGAGAGCATTACAATTCCGGCTTTACTGTTCTTGGACCACCCTAATGTACATACAAATGAAGGTGTATTTTTACTCCGAGTAGTATGCATGTTTGCAAACCTACATATCTTACTTCTGCATGAATGCCTGCCTATTCCTGACCTAACCAATTTGTTTGTTTCTGCCTTCGTTACAGCGGCATACTAATAAACAACCAATACACAAACAACTCAATAAGCACAAATGTAAGCAAAAAACAGACAAACCCCCGCTCGGCTGACGAAGAAGTTGTTGCTAACGAAAATCCAACAGTCTGTTATCAACAAACGATGTACATATGTAAATATGATATCAAACGCTGTTAACATGCTGCCAAACACTGTTGCGCCTCTGCTGCTGTTAGCCACCCACAACAAAAAGTGCAGTGGCAATGCATTGACCCAACATAACAGTTTACAAAACAAACGCTGCTGATAGCAGCAACTCCCGCACGACAATGCACGACGACGGCGCCGACGATGATGGCTTGGCGCTTCGTATTTTAGCATTTGCTTTGATAAACTCTGCATATGCTCCACTATGGTGCTGTTGGCGCTGCTGTTGGCAGAGTTTTTCCTAGCAGCGGCCGATAAAAATAACCTACCGACTATGCGTTGCTCGGTTTCAGTTTCAGTTCATTCCGGGTATTCGTTCAGGCTGGTGGTCGAAGTAAAAATAAACGCATGGCGTGAAGGCCTCGTACTAACCAACATTTAGGCCACAAATACTAAAAGTTCATAGTGTTTTCAAAGTGTGTATGAAAATGAAATGTGAACTATAAAAAATGGGTTTTGTGAAAATTTTACTAAATATAAAAGTAAAAGTCCCATAAAAAGTGAACAATTCGCAATTAAAGTAAAAAACAAATCTATAAACCATAATTCACAATTCGTTCGTGGCTCGTGCGCCGATATGTACGCGTGTGTAGAAAAGTGAGGAGCCAAAGCAACATTGGCATTGGTTTGTAATTTTTAAAGGAAATGCAAAAATTGTAAGCGAAAAACGGGATTAGCGCAAACATTTTAAAACGCTCGCGATTATCGTGAAATTCTTTTGCAAACTGGTAAGCGCCATTGCAGCGTTACGTGGACTTCGCGTTTACGCGTTTGTAAACCGCCGCCGACGCGCGTGTAAGTACTTTTGAATGCCGATGCATGCGTGCGTACGGGTGTGTGCGTTGTGTTCGGCTTCGTAGTGGGCGGAGGTGGCTATGTTGCGAAACAAAATAATGCAATTCAAATAATTTAAAGTGAGAAGTAAGTAAAATATTTTCTTTTTTGCAATT
>NW_023458555.1:20229446-20231521 GCF_013731165.1 Rhagoletis pomonella | reverse complement strand
TATTATACTAAAATTTAATTGGCTACAAAACTGCTTACTTAAAAAAATCAAAAAATTTTTCAATTTGTAATGTATTTATTTTCAATTTTCCAATTTTTTGTATGGAATATTTGTAACAAAATTTAACAACTTTGCCTAAGCAGACTAAATTAAACTCATTTCGCAATGAAGTACAAAGTCACGCTGCGTCCTAATACCATCATTTAACGGTGGCAAATATTTAATTAGCTTCATTATGAGTGGCGCCATAGAAAATATTTTCATAGCTACGGTGACCATGCGCACTTTATTTTAAAGGACATTCCTTTTTCCCAAGCTGCTGTAATTTGACTTTATTTAATTTTCTAAAATCTACAAATTTTGCCTTTTATTTCAAAACTTGATTTTTGAAAGTACTTTTTTGATATGATATCATACATCAATGGGTTTCATGTGCATATGTATGTAGTATGCATAGTAGATACAAACTTTGCAGAAAGAGCATAGCATAAAAAAAGTTTGAAAGCTAAAGCAGGGATCACACGATTTGAACATTTGTACAGAATTGTACATTTTGGCAATTACAGAGTGGGGTTGTCTGGAAATTCTATTATTGAGCTGAAATCAAATTTCTAAACAACACCACTCTGTGACTGACAAAATGTACAAATGTACAAATTGTGTGATCCATTCTTAATACTTGCCATTTACCCTGTCGAGGCGAGTGCATTTACCATTCTTACTAAAGATAATGAAAAAAATAGAAAAAATTGGCATAGCTTATTTCGTTCCACGGGTGATACTTCGCGGCATGGATTCACCGTAAGTTAGGTCAAGTTACGTTGACTTCCACTCTGCGTAGGGAACTTAGAGAGCCCTGCTTCTATCAGAAGGCCCATTACGATAGAGCTTGCGTGACCTTGTGTGTGCCTAATCTACTTTCCCGCGTAAAGGATCCACCTATTTTTCCATTTACAGCACAGCAGGCTGCAAATACTCAAGTATTCTTAATTCGATGGGACATCAAAAAGATGCAATTGCAAAAAGTTGCAAGAACAAAAAGTAGGTTAAGTAAAAAATTATCAATATAATTCATTTGATCCTAAAAAATCGAAAGCTTATATCATCTAGCTTTGAAAACCGTGTTTAGGATGAAAATGGAGAACAAAAAGTATAAAGTTTAAATATTAAAAAAGTCATAGTATAATACGAAAAATCTTGTCTCCAAAATGTATTATGTAAGTACTTTTTTTATAAATCGCATAGGTCCTAGGAAATTATTCATAAATATTCATTCAGTTGCAATTAACCGAAGTTTTCAATTAGCAAAACTTTTCCTACACCTCCAGATTTTAGTTATCCGAATTTTGTTCACTCAATTTCACCGTGTTTGACAAATTCTGTGAAATCAGCTGATCACTTATTTGCATGAACAGATTTGTTATAATTTTGAAAACACTTAAGCGGATGTGAACTATTGTATTCGAGTTCCGGTTTTTATATTTAGCCGAAGCCTCAAATAACGATGGAATTTGTATGAAAAAGTTAAAATATAATTGGGACCAAAGTTTGCGTACCTATCAAGCAGAATTTTCTGTTAACCGGATTGCAATTAACCGGATTCGACAGTATCATCGGCGATACATAAACTACGAAAACAAAAAATACAAAATTTCGAGAAATAGAAAATCCCCATGATGCAATAATGCAAGGTGGTATCAGTTGTGACAGCTCGATTTGACACTGCCTTAACTCAGTAGAATAAGAAGAAAAACGGGAAGAAATTAATACCCATTGGGGGGAAAAATATAAAAGTTCATATTTCCTTCTAAACAAAATTTGCTTTTTTATACCCGAGCGCACTTGTGCACAAGGGTATATTAATTTTGTTCACATAACGGTTGTTTGTACAGCCAAAACGAATCGAGATAGATATAGACAAATGTATACATAAATGATCAGGATGAAAAAAGAAATCGATTAAGCCATGTCTGTCTGTCCGTCCGTCTGTCCGTCTGTCCGTCTGTCCGTCTGTCCGTCTGTCCGTCTGTCCGTGTACACGATAACTCGAGCAAAAATTGAGATATCTCAACGAA
>NW_023458555.1:20214192-20229346 GCF_013731165.1 Rhagoletis pomonella | reverse complement strand
AATAATTTAAAGTGAGAAGTAAGTAAAATATTTTCTTTTTTGCAATTTTTGCCATTTTTTTTTTAATATGAAAGTAAAAGTTAGATAGCGTGCTTACTCGCCTAAAAGTAGGCTACATTTTAGTTATGAATACTTGTTTGCATTTACATTGAGTGTAAGTACATACTTCTATGTTAGTTCGTTTGAAAGTGTGTCAGTGAACCTTTGCGGCGTGCATCAACTCGTCATTTTCCTTGACAGCTAACGGTTAATATACGCACCTGACCTGCTGCAATCTGCGTACATACACAGTTATATGAACAAGTTCATGCACATTTGTGACAAGTGCATTCATGCTCGTTTTAGGAAAGCATAAATAAGAACTAACGAAAAATTAATGATAGTGCGGAAATTGTGTGTGCTGCATTAATTCGTGTGATACAAAGATACAAGTACTTAATTTTTTTTTTAAATTTTCATTTATATTTTGAAGAAAATTTAAATATCTGCCAGCTCAACTATTTAATGTGTGACAAAAATTTATTGCATAGTGAAAGTTGTTCCTGTATCTGGAAAGAGGGAATTCGGTTTATGGCGCTGCAGTGCTAAACAAAAATATTAAGGTGAGTTTATTTCCTTGTTAATTGAAGTAAAAGAGTCATTTCTATTTATAGTTGGTAAATCTATTAAATCCTAAAATTCTTCAATTCGTTCAAACCTGCTTGAACTTTGTATATGTTATCGACAAAACCCATATACATTACAGATATAATTTATAATAATGTTATTTAAAATATTAAAGATAAATTTATAAAGGGAGCAACAGAAGCCAAATCAAGAGTTTTGGAATTTTTGTCTGTCGTTTTGTACTGTAAGTTTGTAGGCGCATCACACAAAAACTAATGCATGGAAAAAATTCAGTTTTCTCCGATGCAATGCTAGAGCTCTAACTTAAAATATAGAAAAAAAATTGTAGGGTTGCCACCTGTCTGATAATTTTAAATTAATTTAATCAATAAGACAAATTAAATGTTGCATTATTGGTATCAAACTAAAGAGATTTAGGAGAGTGTACTGCTGACAATATTTTTGAAGAAGGTTGCCACCTGTATGCAAAATTTTATTCAATTAAATTGATAAAATAAATGAAATATTATAATAAGGTTCCCAAACTAAGGAGCAAATTTACTGTCGGAAAATATTTTAGAAGCGGCTTGCCACCGATTTGAAAAATTGAATTCAATTAAATAGATAAGATAAGGTAAATATTACAATGTGGGTATCAAAAGAAAGATTTGGTTTATAAATCGGTATCTTGAACTAGCAAATATCCTTCGCTGCGCCTTCAAGGTATTTTTGTTTTGTTTCTCCCTCTAATACTAAAAGCTTTAGTATTTGTAATGTAGGAAGATTTCTACAACTGACAAAAACAGTTAATTTCTGCAAAAAAATACCGATTTTGCTGTTTTACAGGGTGTAAAAAAATGTTGCACTCCTGCTGTTCAAAATCGCTTGTAACAAATTGAACTTTCTATTCGGTCCATACCAGGGCGGGAAATTCAGCTCTTTGATAAAAATTTTTGACGGATTTTAAGTTTTTTCCCTTATACAATATAGTACATACATATGGGCATTTCCCAAAAAAGGTAAACCGAAAATGTAAGTAAATGAATTCAAACGGCTTTATAACTTTAAATTTCGTATTCAGATGGCTTAAAAATGTTTTGAAAACGCGAAACGGTGGAGGGACGAAGAACTGAAAAAATTAAATAAAAAATTAAATGTAGTATGCGTGCCTAGTAAAAATATTTTATGGGGGAAAAATATGTCACGTCCTTTACCAGATTTTAATTCAAAATTAAATCAACAACGAATTGCTTCTGATTAAAAATAAATTGGTTGTAACCGTCCATAATTTGACTTTATTTAAAAAATGTTTAATAAAGAAAAACCTTACATGATTCGCTGAATTTTGCTTATTTTTACATGTACTCTGAAGTCACTTCTGATATTGTCACGTCCGTTATGCCCTTCTTTTCATCGATTTTCTCGACGTCAGTGTTCCAAGCGCACCCAATTTTTTTTTGTCAACCAAAGGACGTTACAAAAGCTACACAACGGCAAATTTTGTTTACAAGTGACTTCAGTTTTCGTAAGATTTACTTAACTCTACAGTCGTACGAATGTCGCGTCCGTAACCGAGGATATGCCGATATCTATTTAAAATTACCAGATAATTTGGATACGATTAAAAAATTAACAGGTCTTCAGTGGGCAATGTTGACGCGCATCGCATGAGGAGATAGAAGACGTTCTAAAAAATTTTATTTCCAATGATGATGTCATAGAAAAAATAATAATTCAGTATAAAAGAATCAATTTTTTTAAATGGAAAAATATAAGTAATACAATGCAAGTAGAGATGGGCGATCACGTAACTTTGGAGTGATTTTCATCCGTGACAAAAACAGTGACGAAAAAGTTGAAAACAGAAATCTTTTACCAAGTGAACTAAGGGAATTATTTATTTATTTGGCATCACTGCCAATTTTCGTCGTTTGTTTTTTGGTCATTGACACTCGTTTTTAATGATGTGAAATTCTAATATCAAACAACTTTAATCAAATTTAAGTCTTAAATAACTGGTCGCAGTTTCTCGATATGTAATTGCGACTGCTACTTTAACACAGTCACAGTTCGTAGCAGCGACTGTGACTGTTACTGCTATTGTAGAAGTTGCAATCCTATTGCGACCGTTCCTTTGTCACAGTCTGTCACGTTGACTTTTTGAAAGTTGTCACAGCAGTTACCCGTGACTTTTGTGCAACCGTGACAAAGTCACAGGTATGCAAACATCTGCCTCCTCTAAACTTGGTATAAGCAAAGCAGCGGTATACACTTATATTTATATAGTTATATTAACTTTTCTTCCTATTTTTCATTTCTTATGAACTTCGATCCCAGCTGTATTATTATTAATTTTTATTTCAAGTAGTGTTTCAAATGAATTGCTGGCAATTATTTTAACGTAAGCCTATTTATTTGTCAGGTTTTGCTTTGTGTGAATTAAAATTTTTCTAGCGGGTTTTTATAAAAATCTGGATTTTTTTACTCGGAAATAGTGGGCAGCACTGATGCATTCATACAGTATCAGTCACATCTATAGCACGCCATTTCAATGTGATATTGTTTGGCACTTATATTCATTTATTTATTTTTAAGGATTTTCAATTAAAATACAGTACATTTTCAAAAAAAAAACATATTAACTTAAGTTTAAAACATTATAAACAACTACAAAAATATTTCACCCAAATTTCCAATTCTTTTTCTCAAAAGCTTCAAGATTTTTTTGAGTATACAGTTTTATAGCCCATTCAATTGTAGCCCCATAATGTGCAATTTTCAAGTGACAAAAATTACCGCTGATTTTTTAGAACCTTTTTTTGCCGAAGATGTTGCGGTTTTCTGGCATCTAACTATACTATAAGAAAACTGTAGAAAAGTCGTGTCTGCACATTGAGACTTCTTTTTAAAGAATTACCGTTTGTTTGTTTGAACTCACTAATCTCCGGAACTTTAGAATGTATTTTCATTGGGCTTTAACTGGTAACTAGACAGTCCCTTGGACATAACATAGCGCATAAAAAAAAAATGGATTCTGAGAAGGTGGCATGGCACATCACATAGGCGCAAAATTTTTAATCAGCGTTTAACTTCGGAAGCGTGAGTCACATGGCTTTGGTGTGAAGATCTATGGTAAATGCATACAACCAGAGGTGATCGTCAAGGTTTATTTCTTAATTTTTGCTTTTTTTCATTTCATTTTCTTGTACTTAATATGAGCAACTAAGTAGCCCCTTGGAGTTTTAATAAGCTTGGCAACCAATATCACTTTAACATGGCGTGCTATTGATATGACCGATACCGTATATTATATACTGTTTATTATATGCTGTTTGCTTTGAAGTGCGAAATCGGTTCTTGAAAACTATTTCTAACTTGTTTGTGACTACGTGGTAAATACACATATATATTACAATTTTAATCAACATCAATTTTAATGAACTCTTCAATATATTTTCTAATTACAATGAGCTAAGATGTGTGGTGTACTTAATTTGTGAATTGAATTGGATTTGACTTTAAGTAAACGATATTTAAATTGTGCAGTGAAACATAAACACATATGCAACTGTACATATTTATAGTTATGTAAGTACCTTTACACTTCAAGCAAATAATTCATTACACTTCGATGGCAGATTATTGATTGCTTGTGCAATAAGTGAATTATAATTGATTGAGATTTTTTTTTTATTCAAACTACCCGTAAGCCTCTGCTTGTACGAATGTACATATGTATGGACATATGTTCTACAAGTATTTTTGTTTGCGTGTTTGGTTGTTGTAATGTATATCGGCATATCTACTTACTTACATATACACATGTACATTAGACTGCATCACCAAAAAAAGTTGCGGTTTTTCCGCCGGGATTACAAAATGAATTACATTTTAAGACGTCCACCAAAATATTTCGGGAAAATATTAGGATTTACGTGAGCTGGTCCGATTTGAAAATAAATCCAAAAATGGAGTTTTTTATGAATAAAAATAGTTTCTTAAAGAACTTTTTGAAAAAAGTCCCCTCTAATGACAAAACAAATTAAGCTTAAAAGATCTGTATAAAAATATTTTCAACGGAATCGTAATAATGAGATTTTTAATGCTATTTTTTACTTTTTTCAAAGATTGATTTAGGAAAAACTTGAATAACTGGGCCAAAACTATTCTGATTTGGGCTTTTAGGATCTCAGTATTTCTATTTCTGTCAAAAAAAAGGTCATTCGCGACCCAATTTTTTTTTTTCAAATACCAACACATCTTGATTCAACTTTGGATGACGTTCGTTCATCCTACCTTTCTCCTTCATCCTTTGAATGAGATTATTAGTAAATCAAAAGGGTGAGAAAATACCTTTCCAATGGTACCCCACAAGTCTAAATCGAAAAAGTTTAGGTTCAGTTACTTATTCAAGTTTTTCTTTTACCAATCTTTGAAAAAAGATAAAAAATCTCCTTATTACGATTCTGTTAAATTTTTTTTTTTATTTTTTAAAAACGTTTTTGTGCAAATTTTTTAAGCTTAAACCGTTTAGCCCTTTGAGGAGATTTTTTCAAAAAAAAATCTTTAAAGAAACTATTTTTATACCCGAGCGCACTTGTGCACAAGGGTATTATAACTTTGTTCACATAACGGTTGTTTGTAACAGGCAAAACGAATCGAGATAGATATAGACAAATGTATACATAAATGCTCAGGATGAAAAGAGAAATCGATTAAGCGGTGACTGTCTGTCCGTCCGTCCGTCCGTCCGTCCGTCCGTCCGTCCGTCCGTCCGTCTGTCCGTCTGTGCACACGATAACTCGAGTAAAAATTGAGATATCTTAACGAAACTTGGTATGTGCACTTCTTTCGGGCGTAGGACGGATGGTATTGAAAATGGGCAAAATCGGACAATAACCACGCCTACCTCCCATATAACGGTAGTTTTCAGAAATACAAAAACTGCG
This sequence comes from Rhagoletis pomonella, assembly GCF_013731165.1. Classification (NCBI taxonomy): domain Eukaryota; kingdom Metazoa; phylum Arthropoda; class Insecta; order Diptera; family Tephritidae; genus Rhagoletis; species Rhagoletis pomonella. The sequence goes on along the minus strand of NW_023458555.1, from coordinate 20,223,791 downwards.
ATATTTTAGTAACTACTGAAGATAATTCACTCAAAATTGATATTTATAATAAATTTTAGACGAAAAATAAGAATATTAACATTTTTTTGAAAATGGGCGTAGCCACGCCCACTTATGGTTACATGTGTATATCTTGGTAACCGCTGCATCAATTTATTCCAAACTTTGCACAGTTGTTGGCCTTAATACAGCATACTAAATGGCCGAAAATTTTAAAAATCGGATAATAACCACGCCCACTTCCCATATAACGGTAATTTCCAGAAATACGAAAACAGCGATAGTTTCGTAACTACTGAAGATAATTGACTCAAAATTGATATTTATAATAAATTCTAGACGAAATATAAGAATATTATAAATTTTTGGAAAATGGGCGTAGCCACGCCCAGTTATGTTTACATGTGTATATCTTGGTAACCGCTGCACCAATTTCTTCCAAACTTGGCACAGTTGTTAACCTTGGTATAACATACGAAATGACCGAAAATTTTTAAAATAGGACAATAATCCCATATAACGGTAATTTAGAGAAATACGAAATCTTCGATAAATCAGTAATTATTGAAGCTAATTTTTTCAAAATTGATGCTTGCAACAATTCGTTACCAAGAAATACGTTTAGGATACAATTTTGAAAAATGGGCGTGGCACCGCCCACTTATGATCACATATATGTATCTCGGTAACCGTTCTACCAATTTGTACCAAACTCGGTGTGGTTATTGTACTTGCCACATAGAAGCAAAACGTTGAAACTTATTGAAATCGAACTAAAATTACGGCCGCTTTTCATATAATAGTAAATTTCAGATATGCTTGAAACTTCAATATTTCGAAATTTAAGGACGCCAATTTACTCAAAATGGATACACCTCGGTTTACCATGTAGCGGTAGCTTTCGGAAAGGTGAAAAACATATATTTAATACTTGCGCCGGGTATTTAATGTTCGGCTCCGCCCGAACTTAGACTTTTTTACTTGTTACTCATAAAAAACTCCATTTTTGGAGGTATCTTCAAATCTTACAATATATAATCGATGTTATAATTCCAATGGAAACACAGTATCGATTTTTTTTTTTTTTTTTGATGGGGAGTGATGCCGTCTAATGTACATATGTATAAATACATATGTAGATATGGTCGTGTTGTGTTAATCAAAGTAATTTACATATTTAAAATACCCATTTACCAATGGCGCAAGATAAAAACTCGAATCGTTAGTTGCGATTAATTTTATTTTAATTGCATAAAAAAAAGTGTTGTGACAAAAAACCTCCAAATGTAAATTAATGAGAAAAAATTAATTTGTAAATAAATGTTGTGAAAATCTACGAATGGGGTGGTACTTCTTATGAATGTGAAACCTATTAGTTCGATTTCACGTAGTATGTGCAGAGTTTTTATTTTATCTGATGCCCAAATTGATATTCTACATTCCAGTGAATTTTTCTTAATAATGTTTTAATTACTCATATCCATGAAATTTCCAAGTCATTTGAAAACAAGTAAAGAAGTATAAGTTCGGGCGAAACCGAACTTTATATATAGCCGGTTCACGTATTAAATGTCGTTTTTTCGTTTCGATAATATGCTATGAGATATTGAAATAATTGGCGCAAGTTTGGTGGAAATCCATAGGCGGTTATCAAATATAAATTTATGTATGCAGTAATAAGTGGGAGGTGGCACGCCCATTTTACAAAAATCCAAAATCTTCTGTCTTATTGAGAGAATGTTGTAAATTGGCGCACAGTGGTCGGATAGGCAATGTTTTACACGAAAAAGGCATATTTTAAAACTTTGATAAATTAACCGCAAAAGAGCCATTCTTATTCAGAAATGTTCAGCGAACTCAAAGCTGGTTAGTATTTTTAATAATTTGTGCTGAGCTAGCCGTTGAATCCATTTAATTCAACGAATTCGATCGTGGCATGTTCTAACAGTTATGAGCTCATAGCTTTCTTAACAATTTTTGTATGAAAACTTCAAATTATAATAGTAATTGCTGGTTTGGTGTTATTTTTAAGACATGGAAAATTATAATTTCACATGAATTATTACATAATACAAATTTGTTGCCAAATTATGAATACCTTAATAACACGGCTTATTTTTCAAGAAATATTTTTTTTTGAAAAAGGTATAACTAATTAGTACGGCAGAGTAGGGTCTTCATTCCTTTACCAAAAAGTAGTGCAAGCAATTTAAAAACTTACTGACGTTTCATGAAATTTAGTATTTAGAGATTTTTACGTCCGCTGATTACAAATTTCAAGCTAGTTCTTGAAAATTTGAAATACAAAATCCAAATATGGCGTCCAAAAATTCAGACCTGAATAAATTTATTTATGAATGAGAAAACTTGAGTTTTGTTTATGATGAATTTCGCATAGACGGACCCAACTATTCCTAATTTATAAATATATTTACTGTTTTTATTTCATATTGATATTTGATCATAAATTCATTTTAGATATGATCCTTCGTATATAAATAAATAAATTTTTGCTAAAAAAATAAACGCTTTCATGATTTTTTTGTTTTTATTGGACCTAACCAAACTTTTTAAGAGACTGTGTCATGAGTAAAAAAAGTAAGTTCTCCGTTTTTCGAAGTTAGCCTCCGAAATCGATAAATGGGCCTTCGAAGTTCCAAATTGGACCTTTGGTAAAAAATTATTATTAAATATTGCATGTAAAAAGCAAAAAAAAAGTAAAAATACAGACGTGGTCCGCCATTCTTTCTTACAACTTTTTTGTGAAAACTTACTTCACAGGTCAAAGGTCAGATCTTCGAAAAATTAAGAACTTAATATTTCAGAAAATTCTGAACTGCTTTTTAAAAGATTCGTATCGTTGTATAGTTGATTTAACCCTCTTTCTTGTGACATGCATATTTTTATACTTCGCATATAAAAATTTGAGAAAAAACACATTTAAAGGAAAAAATAACTTTTTTTATCAAAAAATATTTTAAACAAAAAAGTTAGTTTTTAAAAAATTGGCACCGTTCTTGAAGCAATTCAACCCCCTTTCGTCTAATATGCTTTTTGTATACTTCGTATATAAAAATTGGAGAAAAAAACACTTAAAATGAAAAAATACCATTTTTTTTTATTTTTCATATACGAAGTATACTAATATGCATATCGAAAGAGTGGCAGTTTAATCACCTTTACACCGATATAATATAAAAAAATCAGTTTAAAATTGTTTGAAATATAAGCAATTAAATTTTTCGAAGACCTGAACTTTGACCCCTTATAGCACCTGTAACATAAGTTTGCACAAAAAAAGTTATATACCATTTAAATAAGAGCAAAAGGAGGACTACGTCTATAGGTTTTTAGTTATATATATATGCAATAATTAAGTATAGTTTTTTATCAAAGATCCTATTTCTAACTTCGAAGGCCCATATCTCGATTTCGGAGGCTAACTTTTTTTACCTACCACTCAAAGGGTCAAAAGTTGGTTTGGCCCTATACCCAGAAAAAAAGTTGATTTTACCGTTCAGTGGACCAGTTTTACACAATGTTCAACTCAGTGTCGCTCCATCACTAAATTTGAAAAAAAAGGCTGCCGTATTAATTGTCTGAAAAAAAAGATACAGAAACATAATACAAATAATTGCTTTTCTGCATCTGATCTGCATCACCCTTAAATCACCCTAGATTCAGTAATTTTAGAGAATCTTACAAAATTTTAAAATCATATTCTACTAAATATTATACCTTATTGCCATTTTTTATCGCCGGATCGCTTAGAGCCCATAATTGTATAACAATAACCCGCTACCTGCCTAATACCACACCATAAAACATGCTAAACCTTCATAACCTTCACCCTCGCCGCTATTATTTAAATTTAATTATTTAAAAACGTATTTCAACAATTTATCTTTCGTTGCCTTTAAAACAATGCTAATTGCCCTAAATCCCAAGCAACAGACATCATTTAAATAGGTAACTACGTATATACATACATAGCTACAACTACTGTAACGCGCACCCAACTATACGGCAGTTGCACACTGACTACAGCGATTCCTTATATCCTGCGCCAATTATTTACTGCTTTCAGCAAGCAACGCGCGCTTTTAACCAAATACGTTTCATCACCGCATGCCAAGCTGAGTCGTAAGCAAGGAGTTCACATAAAAAAAAAAATTATTTGAAAACTTTTGTTTGGAGTTTACACTTTTAAATGGTTAGATAGTCACACACCACCCACTCGCCCAAGTGAATTCCGTTATACATGTTTTTTGTTTTTGTTAAGCTTCCGCTATTCCCGGTGTAATTACTAAGCTACAACCAGCTGGTGGGCGTCGCAGCGGGCTGCCATTTTTGACAGTTTATCATGCTGCTACGGCCATTTACCGTGCTTCGTCGGGATACAGCCAAAAATTTTGCTTTAATTTAAATTTAATTGCCAGTAGTATACAGCTCCCGTTTTCGGCGAGTTTTACACTCATTGGCCTCCTGGTACGAGTATAAACAAATTCCTTTCAAACGGAAATACACTCGCTTCGTTACGTTCAACCAACAGCTGTTGTGTGTGATTTTCCGCTACCGGCTTTATAGCCCCGCCGACTTCTCGCCCATTACGCGGCACAGCTGCTACCGTTGTACGTATGTACTTCAACTCCAACCATCATCGAAGCGGAAGCCCGCCAACTAAGCGTTGCTTGCGTCAATAATTTAAACTCGAGTAAATCAATTAGAACAGCTTGCCGCTTTCCACTCGCCGTTTAACTGTTTCGGCAATTATTTGGCCCCCCATCATTCGTCGCTTCGTTGGCTAGCTACATCAGTTTGCAGTTTTCGTTTTTGAAGCTTGGCAATGTTGAGTAAATTGCGTGCCACTAATAGATGTGCACGAACATTTATGTTCGCATACATAGACGATTGTACATTAGGGTGGTCCAAAATAAGTAAAATCGGAATTTAATGCTTTCACTCCTAGGATTTCTCTATACCAAAAAAATATACCTCTATTTTTTTATTTTGAAATCAAAAAATATTTCGAGGTCGCTCCAAGCGATCAAAGTTTTTCATGTATGTATTTTATATGGGAGAAAAAAACACTTTTCGTTGAAATGGCATGGAATTCTTGAAAATCAATATTTTTCGATCGAAAAACTCTGGTTCTCTTCAGGATAATGCCAATAATAATACCCAATTCTTTATTTAATCATATTTTAATACTAAAGAGTCTTTATTTATCCCCCATTGCATTTTGTGGCACTTTGTGAGGGTTTTGGCGGACCTATAAAATATAGTTAATTTGAAAAAGAATGGTTAAATAAATAATTGGGTATTATGATTGAGAATCTGCTGAAGAGAAGCAAAGTTTTCCGATCGAAAATATTGATTTTCGAGAATTCCATACCGTTTCAACGAAAAATTGTTTTTTTTTTCATATAAAATATGTACAGTGGTCCACAAAATAATAGGAGTGCGTTATTTTGGTCAGTTTTTGCTATTTGTCTTTTGTTTATTTAATGTTTATTATTTTTATACAAAAGCTGGGTTTACAACAAACAACGAATAAATTCAGATTTCAACCTTTGTACAAAAATTATTAAAATTCTGTAAATTTTAACCAAAATATCAAACTTTTAATCAGAATCTTCAGAGAAAATTCTGGTATGCAGTTTTATAGCCCAGTCAGTTCTAGTCTGAAGAAGTGCAAGTTTCAAGCTGCTAAAAAATTCCGTTGATTTTTGGCAATTTTTTTTGCTGGCACTGTCCCCATATAAAAGAAAATTGTCGAACATACTTTGTATGGAAAAAACGTGAAACACCTTCAACCGAAAAAATTCTCAAAAATCAACGGAATTTTTTAGTAGCTTGAAACTTGCACTTCTTCAGACTAGAATTGAATGGGCTACAAAACTGCATACCAAAATACTTTTTTAACTAATTACTAAGTAGTGATAAATAATAAAAGAACAATATTTTTTATAATTTTACGTGATTTTTGATAAAAATTTAAAACTTCATAAACTTAAAATTGAAATATCTCAAGCAGTATTGAAGTTAACGATTAAGATTAAGAAATATAATTTCCTACAAGTTTCTCATTTACATTTTTTCTATAGCTCTTGTCATTTACGAGATAAATGCGAAAAAACGTAAATTTCATGAAAAAATCAGGTTTAGTGGCCCGTACTACCTCGCCGGTGTGAGTTACGACTTCGCCGCAGTGGGCACTTTTGTAGAGCATTTAATGCTGAGAAAATCCCCATTTTGGACAAGGTGATACCATTAAATGCCGCTGAGCTATAGAAATTAAAAAAAAAAAATCAAAGTTCCCGTGTATTTTAAATGGAAAATCTTCACACGCCTTGGCCGAGTACTTAAAATTAATATTAAGGGCTCAAACTTTCAGGGAATTTTTTTTTGGGTATTTCCAACAAAATTTCACGATGAGACCGAAAAAAAAAAAATAGTCGCAAAAAAAAAGCACCCTAATGTATGTATGTACAAATATCAAACAAAACAACAAATTGTATGCACTCAGTTGTAAGTTTCCATTTGAAATTTCAACACCAGTTTTTTGGCTTCGATTACCATAAAATTTCGTTGCCGCCACGCCCCCTAACTCTTTCACTTTTACTATAAATACGGTGACCACATCTTTGAAGTAAAAATATAGTGCAAATTATTATTCTGAATGCATACATATTCATATTTTGTTAAGGTAGCTTTAAAAGAATCATAATATTAATGAAAAGTTTACCGGCAAAAGAGAGGCCTTACAGCCAAATAAAGTACATTAGCAGTAAATAGGTGACGTAAAGCCCATTAGTTTCTTCGGGTTTATACTGTAAGTGACGTCCGGTGAACAAAAATACGTCCAAAAGCAGAATGGAAAGGATGCCTTGCCTTCTACCACCAGAAAAGCTTTTAAAGCTCCACCAGTCCTTCTTGCGATAAATTGCAGTTTTGCTGAAATGATACTAGGCAAAAATCTTCCCTACAGAGTAACTAAATTTTGACGTTAAAATTCTAGAAACTATATCTACCAAGATATACTACCCCTCCGTTCTGCTTTGATAATAAGTTTTCGACAATATCCCAGTCAGGAGGGAATGTTATAGTGTTAAATGCGAGACAGATGGGCATGCTTATGCAGATAAACTAGCACACGAATGCGCATAATAATTTTGCTCTGACAGACGGCAGTATTGCGCATTAACGAGCCGCAGGGTCATGGGTTCGAGTCCCACGGCCAGTATAATTTTCATTTATTACGTTTTTTTCATTTTTTTATAAGTTCTATATTTTTTTATGTTGCTTTTGGTTAGTTGTTCTTGGCAGTGTTGTCATCGAAAATTCCCCGGCTCCGAGTTAATTCCCAAAAATTTCGTGCATTTGTTCGGCCGCTTATGTGCATTTTAAAGAGAAAAATGCCTTAGTAAAAGCAAATAAACGCTGTTTACTACGAATATGAGTGTCATAGTAAGTGAACGGACTTTATCACGTTATTCAGTTTATTGGTGGATCTACCCACTTTTTAGCTGTATTATATTTTCTACCAATTTTACCAACAAAGATTAAAGATCTACATTTCCGTAAAGAAAGCAAAGAGACGGAGAATAACTTAATGAATACACTATAAAAAAGCAAATTTTGTTTGGAACTTTTATATTTTTCCCCCCAATGGGGATTAATTTCTTCCCGTTTTTCGTCTTATTCTACTGAGCTAAGGCAGTGTCAAATCGAGCTGTCACAACTGATACCATCTTGCATTATTGCATCATGGAGAGTTTCTATTTTTCGTAATTTCGTATTTTTTTTTTTGTTTTCGTAGTTTGTGTATCACCGATGATACTGTCGAAGCCGGTTAGTTGCAATCCGGTTAACAGAAAATTCTGCTTGATAGGTACGCAAACTTTGGTCCCATTTTATTTTAACTTTTTCATACAAATTCCATCGGTTATTTGAGGCTTCGGCTAAATAAAAAACCGGGATTCGAATACACTAGTTCACATCCGCTTAAATTCAACTGTTTGTTCAACTCAACTTCATAACATAAAACGACCCTGGAAGTGTTTTAAAAATTATAACAAATCTGTTTACGCAAATAAGTGATCAGCTGATTTCATAGAATTTGTCAAGCACGGTGACTTAGTTCAAGTTGTGAAATTGAGTGAACAAAATTCGGATAACTAAAATCTGGTGGTGTAGGAAAAGTTTTGCCAATTGAAAACTTCGGTTAATAGCAACTGAATGAATATTTATGAATTATTTTCTCCGGACCTATGCGATTTATAAAAAAAGTACTTACATAATACATTTTGGAGACAAGATTTTTCGTATTATACTATGACTTTTTTAATATTTAAACTTTATACTTTTTGTTCGCCATTTTCATCCGAAACACGGTATTCAAAGCTAGATGATATAAGCTTTCGATTTTTTAGGATCAAATGAATTATATTGATAATTTTTTACTTAACCTACTTTTTGTTCTTGCAACTTTTTGCAGTTGCATCGAAACCTCTCTTGTTGATTCCCCAGCGGATTAAGAATACTTGAATATTTGCAGCACGGAAGTGTAAATGGAAAAATAGGTAGATCCTCTACACAGGAAAGTAGATAAGGCACACACATGGTCACGCTAGCTCTTTCGTAATGGGCCTTCTGAAGGAAGCAGGGCTCTCTAAGGTCCCTATGCAGAGTGGAAGTCAACGTAACTTAATCTCACTTTCGGTGAATCCATGCCGCGAAGTATCACCCGTGGAACGAAATAAGCTATGCCCAATGTTTTCTATTTTTTTCATTATCTTTAGAAGAAATGGTGAATGCACTCGCCTCGACAGGGTAAATAGCAAGTATAAGAAGGGATCACACAATTTGTACATTTGTACATATTGTCAGTCACAGAGTGGTGTTGTTTAGAAATTTGATTTCAGCTCAATAAAAGAATTTCCAGACAACCCCACTCTGTAATTGCCAAAATGTACAATTCTGTACAAATGTTTAAATCGTGTGATCCCTGCTTTAGCTTTAAACTTTTTTATGCTATGCTCTTTCTGCAAAGTTTGTATCTACCATGCATACTACATACATATGCACATGAAACCCATTAATGTATGATATCATATCAAAAAAGTACTTTCAAAAATTAAGTTTTGAAATAAAAGGCAAAATTTGTAGATTTTAGAAAATTAAATAAAGTCAAAGTACAGCAGCTTGGGAAAAAAGAATTTCCTTTGAAATAAAGTATGCATGGTCACCGTAACCATGAAACAATTTTCAATTGCGCCATTCATAATGAAGCTAATTAAATATTTGCCACCGTAAAATGATAATTGTTTGATGGTATTAGGACGCAGCGTGACTTTGTACTTCATTGCGAAATGAGTTTAATTTAGTCTGCTTAGGCAAAGTTGTTAAATTTTGTTACAAATATTCAATAAAAAAAAAAATACAAATTTTTTTATAAAATTTTTTTTGTTTGGAAATATGAGTTATGATTTTTTTTACACCAAAGTTGAATAAAATAAATACATTACAAATTGAAAATTTTATTTTTATTTTTTTTAAGTAAGCAGTTTTGTAGCCAATTAAATTTTAGTATAATA
>NW_023458555.1:20202631-20214092 GCF_013731165.1 Rhagoletis pomonella | reverse complement strand
CGCCCACTTCCCATATAACGGTAATTTCCAGAAATACGAAAACTGCGATATTTTAGTAACTATTGAAGATAATTCACTCAAAATTGATATTTACAATAATTTTTAGACGAAAAATAAGAATATTATAAATTTTTGGAAAATGGGCGTAGCCACGCCCACTTATGGTTACATGTGTATATCTTGGTAACCGCTGCACCAATTTCTTCCAAACTTGGCACAGTTGTTGGCCTTCGCATAACATACCAAATGGCCGAAAATTTTTAAAATCGCTCAATAACCACGCCTACTTCCCATATAACGGTAATTTTCAGAAATACGAAAACTGCGATATTTTAGTAACTACTGGAGATTATTCACTCAAAATTGATATTTATAATAAGTTTTAGACGAAAAATAAGAATATTATAAATTTCTGGAAAATGGGCGTAGCCACGCCCACTTATGGTTTCATGTGTATATCTTGGTAACCGCTGCACCAATTTCTTCCAAACTTGGCACAGTTGTTGGCCTTGGTACAGCATAAAAAACCGCCGAAACTTTTTAAAATCGGACAATAACCACGCCCACATCCCATATAACGGTAATTTAGAGAAATACAAAATCTTCGATTGAAGCTAATTTATTCAAAATTGATGCTTGCAACAATTCTTTACCAAGAAATACGTTTATGGTAAAATTTTGGAAAATGGGCGTGGCACCGCCCACTTATGATCACATATAAGTATATCAGTAACCGTTCTACCAATTTGTACCAAACTCGGTATGGTTATTGTACTTGCCACGTGTAAGCAAAACGTTGAAAATTATTGAAATCGGACTAAAATAACGGCCGATTCTCATATAACGGTAAATTTAAGAAATGCTTGAAACTTCAATATTTCGAAATTGAAGGACGCTAATTTACTCAAAATTGATACACCTCGGCTTACCATCTAGCGGAAGGTTTCGGAAGGGTGAAAAAACATATATTTAATACTTGCGCCGGGTATTTAATGTTCGGCTCCGCCCGAACTTAGACTTTCTTACTTGTTCTCTTTAAAATGCACATAAGCGGCCGAACAAATGCACGAAATTTTTGGGAATTAACTCGGAGCCGGGGAATTTTCGATGACAACACTGCCAAGAACAACTAACCAAAAGCAACATAAAAAATATAGAACTTATAAAAAAATGAAAAAAACGTAATAAATGAAAATTATACTGGCCGTGGGACTCGAACCCATGACCCTGCGACTCGTTAATGCGCAATACTGCCGTCTGTCAGAGCAAAATTATTATGCGCATTCGTGTGCTAGTTTATCTGCATAAGCATGTCCGTCTGTCTCGCATTTAACACTATACCATTCCCTCCTGACTGGGATATTGTCGAAAACTTATTATCAAAGCAGAACGGAGGGGTAGTATATCTTGGTAGATATAGTTTCTAGAATTTTAACGTCAAAATTTAGTTACTCTGTAGGGAATATTTTTGCCTAGTATCATTTCAGCAAAACTGCAATTTATCGCAAGAAGGACTGGTGGAGCTTTAAAAGCTTTTCTGGTGGTAGAAGGCAAGGCATCCTTTCCATTTTGCTTTTGGACGTATTTTTGTTCACCGGACGTCACTTACAGTATAAATCCGAAGAAACTAATGAGCTTTACGTTAGCTATTTACAGCAGATGTGCTTTATTTGGCTGTAAGGCCCCTATTTTGCCGTTAACCTTTTCATTTAAATTATGGTTCTTTTCAAGCTACCTTAACAAAATATGAATATGTATGCATTCATAATAATAATTTGCACTATATTTTTACTTCAAAGATGTGGTCACCGTATTTATAGTGAAGGTGAAAGAATTAGAGGGCGTGGCGGCAACAAAGTTTTATGGTAATCGAAGCCAAAAAACTGGTGTTGAAATTTCAAATGGAAACTTACAACTGAGTGCATACAATTTGTTATTTTGTTAGATATTTTGTACATACATACATAAGTATATATATAACTAAATATAGATTTGTATTTATGTCGATATGGATGTGGTCCAAATAGGGTGGTCCATAAATGCATGTGAAAAAGTTAAGTCGGGATTTTAGCGCTCTCACCCCTAGGATTGTTCTATATCAAAAAAACCCCTGTTTTTTTTAACTATTTTGAGATAAAAAATATTTACAGGTATCTCAAACCGCTCGATGTTTTCCATGTACATATTTTATACGAAAACAAGGCAATTTTTCGTTGAAATGGTATATAATTCTTGAAAATCAATATTTTTCGATCGAAAAACTTTGCTTCTCTTCAGCAGATTTCCAATAAAAATACCCAATTATTTATTTAACCATTTTTTTTTCAAATTAACTATATTTTATAGGTCCGCCAAAACCCTCAGAAAGTGCCAGAAAATGCAATGGGGGATAAATGAAGACTCTTTAGTATTAAAATATGATTAAATAAAGAATTGGGTATTATTATGTGCAGTCTCATGAAGAGAACCAGAGTTTTTCGATGGAAAAATATTGATTTTCAATGGCATGGAACCATTTCAACGAAAAGTTTTTTTCTCCCATATAAAATACATACATGAAAAACTTTGATCGCTTGGAGCGACCTCGAAATATTTTTTCATTTCCAAATGAAAACATAGGGGTATATTTTTTTGGTATAGAAATTCCGACTTTACAATCATCTATGTACGCCAACATAAATGTTCGTGCACATCTATTAGCAGCACGCAATTTACTTAACGTTGCCAAGCTTCAAAAACGAAAACAGAAAATTTGTGTACATAGCTGGCCAACGAAGCGACGAATGATGGGGGGGCCAAATAATTGCCGAAACAGTTAAACGGCGAGTGGAAAGCGGCAAGCTGTTCTAATTGATTTACTCGAGTTTAAATTATTGACGCAAGCAAAGCTTAGTTGGCGGGCTTCCGCTGCAATGATGGCGTTGAAGTACATACGTACAACGGTAGCAGCTGTGCCGCGTAATGGGCAAGAAGGTGGCGGGGCTATAAAGCGGGTAGCGGAAACTCACACACAACAGCTGTTGGTTGAACGTAACGAAGCGAGTGTATTTCCGTTTGAAAGGAATTTGTTTATACTCGTACAAGGAGGCCAATGAGTGTAAAACTCACCGAAAACGGGAGCTGTATACTACTGGCAATTAAATTTAAATTAAAGGAAAATTTTTGGCTGTATCCCGACGAAGCACGGTAAATGGTCGTAGCAGCATGATAAACTGTCAAAAATGGCAGCCCGCTGCGACGCCCACCAGCTGGTTGTAGCTTAGTAAGTACACCGGGAATAGCGGAAGCTGAACAAAAACAAAACACATGTATAACGGAATTCACTTGGGCGAGTGGGTGGTGTGTGACTGACTATCTAGCCATTTAAAAGTGTAAACTCCAAACAAAAGTTTTCAAATAATTTTTTTTTATGTGAACTCCTTGCTTACGACGCAGCTTGGCATGCGGTGATGAAACGTATTTGGTTAAAAGCGCGCGTTGCTTGCTGAAAGCAGTAAATAATTGGCGCAGGATATAAGGAATCGCTGTAGTCAGTGGGCAACTGACGTGTAGTTGGGTGTGCGGTACAATAGTTGTAGGTATGTATGTATGAGCGTAGTTACCTATTTAAATGATTGCTGTTGCTTGGGATTTAGGGCAATTAGCATTGTTTCAAAGGCGACGAAAGATAAATTGTTGAAATACGTTTTTAAATAATTAAATTTGAATAATAGCGATGAGGGTGAAGGTTATGAAGGTTTGGCATGTTTTATGGTGTGGCATTAGGCAGGTAGGGGTTAATTGTTCTACAATTATGGGCCCTAAGCGACCCGGAGATAAAAAATGGCAATAAGGTATAATATTTAATAGAATATAATTTTAAAATTTTGTAAGATTCTCTAAAATTACTGAATCTAGGGTGATTTAAGGGTGATGCAGATCAGATGCAGAAAAGCAATTATTTGTATTATGTTGCTGTATCTTTTTTTTCAGACAATTAATACGGCAGACTTTTTTTCAAATTTAGTGATGGAGCGACACTGAGTTGAACATTGCGTAAAACTGGTCCAACCGTTTTATAATAATAACACTGTACGGTAAAATCAACTTTTTTTCTGGGTATAGGGCCAAACCAACTCTTTTGACTCTTTGAGTCGTAGGTAAAAAAAGTTAGCCTCCGAAATCGAGATATGGGCCTTCGAAGTTAGAAATAGGATCTTTGATTAAAAACTATACTTAATTATTGCATATATATATAACTAAAAACCTATAGACGTAGTCCTCCTTTTGCTCTTATTTAAATGGTATATAACTTTTTTTGTGCAAACTTATGTTACAGGTGCTATAAGGGGTCAAAGTTCAGGTCTTCGAAAAATTTAATTGCTTATATTTCAAACAATTTTAAACAGATTTTTTTATATTATATCGGTGTAAAGGCGATTAAACTGCCATTCTTTCGATATGCATATTAGTATACTTCGTATATGAAAAATAAAAAAAAATGGTATTTTTTCATTTTAAGTGTTTTTTTCTCCAATTTTTATATACGAAGTATACAAATAAGCATATTAGACGAAAGGGGGTTTAATTGCCTCACGAACGGTGCCAATTTTTTAAAAAATCGGAGAGTAACTTTTTTGTTTAAAATATTTTTTGATAAAAAAAGTTATTTTTTCCTTTTAAGTGTTTTTTCTCAAATTTTTATTCACGAGGTATACAAATATGCATATCAGAAAAAAGGAGGTTAAATAACCTTTACAACGATATGAATCTTTTAAAAATCAGTTCAAAATTTTCTGAAATATTAAGTTTTGAATTTTTCGAAGATCTGACCTTTGACCTGTGAAGTAAGTTTTCACAAAAAAGTTGTACACCATATAAATAAGAAAGAATGGCGGACCACGTCTGTATTTTTACTTTATTTTTGCTTTTTACATGCAATATTTAATAATAATTTTTTACCAAAGGTCCAATTTGGAACTTCGAAGGCCCATTTATCGATTTCGGAGGCTAACTTCGAAAAACGGAGAACTTACTTTTTTTACTCATGACACAGTCTCTTAAAAAAGTTGGTTAGGTCCAATAAAAACAAAAAATTCATGAAAGCGTTTATTTTTTTAGCAAAAATTTATTTATTTATATACGAAGGATCATATCTAAAATGAATTTATGATCAAATATCAATATGAAATAAAAATAGTAAATATATTTATAAATTAGGAATAGTTGGGCCCGTCTATGCGAAATTCATCATAAACAAAACTCAAGTTTTCTCATTCATAAATAAATTTATTCAGGTTTGAATTTTTGGACGCCATATTTGGATTTTGTATTTCAAATTTTCAAGAACTAGCTTCAAATTTGTAATCAGCGAACGTAAAAATCTCTCAATACTAAATTTCATGAAACGTCAGTAAGTTTTTAAATTGCTTGAACTACTTTTTGGTAAAGGAATGAAGACCCTACTCTGCCGTACTAATTAGTTATACCTTTTTCAAAAAAAAATATTTCTTGAAAAATAAGCCGTGTTATTAAGGTATTCATAATTCATAATTTGGCAACAAATTTGTATTATGTAATAATTCATGTGAAACCATTATTTTCCATGTCTAAAAAAGAACACTAAACCAGCAATTACTATTAAAATTTGAAGTTTTCATACAAAAATTTTAAAGAAAGCTATGAGCTCATAACTGTTAGTACATGCCACGATCGAATTCGTTGAATTAAATGGATTCAACGGCTAGCTCAGCACAAATTATTAAAAATACTAACCAGCTTTAAGCACGCTGAACATTTCTATATAAGAATGGCTCTTTTGCGTTTAATTTATCAAAGTTTTAAAAGATGCCTTTTTCCTGTAAAACATTGCCTATCCGACCACTGTGCGCCAAATTACAACATTCTCTCAATAAGACAGAAGATTTTGGATTTTTGTAAAATGGGCGTGCCACCTCCCACTTATTACTGCATACATAAATTTATATCGATAACCGCCTATCGATTTCCACCAAACTTGCCCCAATTATTTCAATATCTCATAGCATATTATCGAAACGAAAAAACGATATACGGCTTTATATAAAATTGGGTTTCGCCCGAACTTATACTTCTTTACTTGTTTTCAAATGACTTGGAAATTTCATGGATATGAGTAATTAAAACATTATTAAGAAAAATTCACTGGAATGTAGAATATCAATTTGGGCATCAGATAAAATAAAAACTCTGCACATACATACGTGAAATCGAACTAATAGGTTTCACATTCAAAAGAAGTACCACCCCATTCGTAGATTTTCACAACATTTATTTACAAATTAATTTTTTCTCATTAATTTACATTTGGAGGTTTTTTGTCACAACACTTTTTTATGCAATTAAAAGAAAATTAATCGCAACTAACGATTCCAGTTTTTATCTTGCGCCATTGGTAAATGGGTATTTTAAATATGTAAATTACTTTGATTAACACAACACGACCATATAAACATATGTATTTAAACATATGTACATTAGACGGCATCACTCCCCATCAAAAAAAAAAATCGATACTGTGTTTCCATTGGAATTATAACATCGATTATATATTGTAAGACGTCCACCAAAATATTTCGGAAAAATATTAAGATTTACGTGAGCTGGACTGATTTAAAGATACCTCCAAAAAAATTTTAACAGAATCGTAATAATTCGATTTTTGATACTGTTTTTTATCTTTCTTCAAAGATTGGTAAAAGAAAAACTTGAATAAGTAACTGAACCTAAACTTTTTCGATTTAGACTTGTGGGGTATCATTGGAAAGGTATTTTCACAACCTTTTTATTTCTTTGCTAATAAACTCATTCAAAGGATGAAAGAGAAAGGTAGGATGAACGAACGTCATTCAAAGGATGAAAGAGAAAGGTAGGATGAACGAACGTCATTCAAAGTTGAATTAAGATGTGTTGGTATTTAAAAAAAATAAAATATTGGGACACGAATGATTTTTATTTTTTTTTTTACAGAAGTGGAAATAGTGGGATAATACCTTTCTAATGAGATCCTAAAAGTCCAAATCAGAATAGTTTTGGCCAGTTATTCAAGTTTTTCCTAAATCAATCTTTGAAAAAAGTAAAAAAATAGCATTAAAAATCTCATTATTACGATTCCGTTGAAAATATTTTTATACAGATTTTTTAAGCTTAATTTGTTTTGTCATTAGAGGGGACTTTTTTGAAAAAGTTCTTTAAGAAACTCTTTTTATTCATAAAAAACTCCTTTTTTGGAGGTATTTTCAAATCGGACCAGCTCGCTTAAATCTTAATATTTTTCCGAAATTTTTTGGTTGACGTCTTAAAATATAATTCATTTTGTAATCCCGGCGGAAAAACTGCAGCTTTTTTTGGTGATGCAGTCTAATGTACATGTGTATATGTAAGTAAATAGATATGCCGATATCCATTACAACAACCAAACACGCAAACAAAAATACTTGTAGAACATATGTCCATACATATGTACATTCGTACAAGCCGAGGCTTACGGGTAGTTTAAATAAAAAAAATCTCAACCAATTATAATTCACTTATTGCACAAGCAATCAATAATCTGCCATCGAAGTGTAATGAATTATTTGCTTGAAGTGTAAAGGTACTTACATAACTATTATTATGTACAGTTGCATATGTGTTTATGTTTCACTGCACAATTTAAATATCGTTTACTTAAAGTCAAATCCAGGCAATTTCAAAAATTAAGTACACCACACATCTTAGCTCATTGTAATTAGAAAATATTTAGGAGTTCACTAAAATTGTTGTTGATTAAAATTGTAATATATATGTGTATTTACCACGTAGTCACAAACAAGTTAGAAATAGTTTTCAAGAACCGATTTCGCACTTCAAAGCAAACAGCATATAATAAACAGTATATAATATACGGTGTCGGTCATATCAATAGCACGCCATGTTAAAGTGATATTGGTTGCCAAGCACATTACAACTCCAAGGGGGTAGTTGCTCATATTAAGTACAAGAAAATGAAATGAAAAAAAGCAAAAATTAAGAAATAAACCTTGACGATCACCTCTTGTTGTATGCATTTACCATAGATCTTCACACCAAATTTCAAAGCCATGTGACTCACGGTTCCGACGTTAAAAGCTTATTAAAAGTTTTGCACCTATGTGATGTGCCATGCCGCCTTCTCAGAATCCATTTTTTTTTATGCGCTATGTTATGTCCAAGGTTACTGGCTAGTTACCAGTTAAAGCCCCATGAAAATACATTCCAAAGTTCCGGAGATTAGTGAGTTCAAACAAACAATCATTCTTTTAAAAGAAGTTTCAATGTGCACACACGACTTTTCTACAGTTTTCTTATAGTATAGATAGATGCAAGAAAAGCGCAACATCTTCGGAAAAAACGGTTCTAAAAAATCAGCGGTTATTTTTAGTCACTTGAAACTTGCTTATTATGGGGCAGCAATTGAATGGGCTATTAAACTGTGTATTAAAAAAAATCTTGAAGCTTTTGAGAAAAAAGTTTGAAATTTGGGTGAAATATTTTTGTAGTTGTTTATAATGTTTTAAACTTAAGTTAATATGTTTTTTTTTTTTGAAAATGTACTGTATTTTAATTGAAAATCCTTAAGAATAAATAAATGAATATAAGTGCCAAACAATATCACATTGAAATGGCGTGCTATAGATGTGACTGATACTGTATGTATGCACCAGTGCTGCCAACTATTTTCGAGTAAAAAAAAATCTAGATTTTTATAAAAACCCGCTAGAAAAAAGTTAAATCCCACAAAACAAAATCTGAAAAATAAATAGGCTTATATTAAAATAATTGTAAGCAAATAATTTGAAACACTACTTGAAATTAAAATTAATAGTAGAATAATACAGCAGGGATCGAAGTTCACAAGAAATGAAAAATAAGAAGAAAAGTTAATATAACTATACAAATATAAGTGTATACCGCTGCTTTGCTTATACCAAGTTTAGAGGAGGCAGATGTTTGCATACCTGTGACTTTGTCACGGTTACTCAAAAGTCACGGGTAGATAACTGCTGTGGCAACTTTCAAAAAGTCATCGTGACAGACTGTGACAAAGGAACGGTGGCAATGATGTTTTTGTAGTAGGATTGCGACGTCTACAATAGCAGTAACAGTCACAGTCGCTGCTACGAACTGTGACTGTGATAAAGTAGCAGTCGCAATTACATATCGAGAAACTGCAACCAGTTATTTAAGACTAAAATTTGATTAAAGTTGTTTGATATTAGAATTTCACATCATTAAAATCGAGTGTGAATGACCAAAACAAACGACGAAAATTATCAGTGATGCCAAATTAATGAATAATGCCCTTAGTTCACTTGGCAAAAGAATCCTGTTTGCAAGTTTTTTGTCGCTGTTTTTGTCGCTG
The DNA here is from genome assembly GCF_013731165.1 of Rhagoletis pomonella. NCBI lineage: Eukaryota > Metazoa > Arthropoda > Insecta > Diptera > Tephritidae > Rhagoletis > Rhagoletis pomonella. The sequence continues at coordinate 20,204,692 of NW_023458555.1, read as the reverse complement.
TTGATGAAAATCACTGTGACTGCAAAATCACAGTCACAAATAACGTTGCATCTCCAAAGTGACGGGACCGCCCATCTCTACTTGCATTGTATTACTTATATTTTTCCATTTAAAAAAATTGATTCTATTATACTGAATTATTATTTTTTCTATGACATCATCATTGGAAATAAAATTTTTTAGAACGTCTTCTATCTCCTCATGCGATGCGCGTCAACATTGCCCGCTGAACACCTATTAATTTCTTAATCGTATCCAAATTATCTGGTAATTTTAAATACATATGGGCGTATCCTCGGTTACGGACGCGACATTCGCACGATTGTAGAGTTAAGTAAATCATACGAAAACTGAAGTCACTTGTAAAAAAAATTTGCCGTTGTGTAGCTTCTATACCGTCCTTTGGTTGACAAAAAAAAAATTGGGTGCGCTTGGAACACTGACGTCGAGAAAATCGATGAAAAGGAGGGCATAATGGACGTGACCAAATCAGAAGTGATTTCAGAGGACATGTAAAAATAAGCAAAACTCAGCGAATCCTGTAAGGTGTTCCTTTATTAAACATTCTTTAAATAAAGTCAAATTATGGACCGTTGCAATCAATTTATTTTTAATCAGAAGCAATTCGTTGTAGATTTAATTTTGAATTAAAATCTGGTTACGGACGTGACAGAGTTTTTATTATAATCTCACGTTGTGAGATTGAACGACTAAACAAAAATACTTTGAAGGCACAGCGAAGGATATTTGCTACTTCAAGATACATATTTCTAAACAAAAGATTCTCAAATACTTTCTTTAGATACCCATATTGTAATATTTAGCATATCTTATCTATTTAACTGAATTAAATTTTTTAAATCGGTGGCAAGCCGCTTCTAAAATATTTTCGACCGTAAAGTTGCTCTTTAGTTTGGTAACCTTATTATAATATTTCATTTATTTTATCAATTCAATTGGATAAAATTTTGCACACAGGTGGCAACCTTCTTCAAAAATATTGTCAGCAGTACACTCTCCTAAATCTCTTTAGTTTGATACCAATAATGAAACATTTAATTTATCTTATTGACTAAATTAAATTAAAATTATCAGACAGGTGGCAACCCTATAATTTTCTATATTTTAGAGCTCTAGCATTACATAGGAGAAAACTGCATTCCATTCCATGCATTAGTTTTTGTGTGATGCGCCTACAAACTTACAGTACAAAACGACAGACAAAAATTCCAAAAACTCTTGATTTGGCTTCTGTTGCTCCCTTTATAAATTTATCTTTAATATTTTAAATAACATTATTATAAATTATATCTGTAATGTATATGGGTTTGGTCGATAACATATACAAAATTCAAGCAGGTTTGAAAGAATTGTAGAATTTTAGGATTTAATAGATTTACCAACTATAAATGGAAATGACTCTTTAACTTCAATTAACAAAGAAATAAACTCACCTTAATATTTTTGTTTAGAACTGCGGCGCCATAAACTGAGTTCCCTCTTTCCAGATACAGGAACAACTTACACTATGCAATAAATTTTTGGCACACATTAAATAGTTGAGCTGGCAGATATTCAAATTTTCTTCAAAATATAAATGAAAAAGCAAAAAAAAATCAAGTACTTGTATCTTTGTATCACACGAATTAATGCAGCACACACAATTTCCGCACTATCATTAATTATTCGTTAGTTCTTATTTATGCTTTCCTAAAACGAGCATGAATGCACTTGTCACAAATGTGCATGTACTTGTTCATATAACTGTGTATGTACACAGATTGCAGCAGGTCAGGTGCGTATATTAACCGTTAGCTGTCAAGGAAAATGACGAGTTGATGCACGCCGCAAAGGTTCACTGACACACTTTCAAACGAACTAACACAGAAGTATGTACTTACACTCAATGTAAATGCAAACAAGTATTCATAACTAAAATGTAGCCTACTTTTAGGCGAGTAAGCACGCTATCTAACTTTTACTTTCATATTCAAAAAAAAAAAAACAGGAAACGAATTGCAAAAAAGAAAATATTTTACTTACTTCTCACTTTAAATTATT